>NC_066305.1:7428864-7738400 GCF_905404315.1 Leptidea sinapis | reverse complement strand
TTGTTTAATATAATGTAATTAAAATTTTAAGAAACAAGTTATAAGCAATACGAGCTCAGTCATGTGTTTACGCGGACGATGTCGCGGTCATTAGCTAGTAGAAAATAAATTCAGCAATAAAACAAGCTCTGGAATACGAAGGGTACGAAACTTTCCTACAAAATAGGGACGCGCAGCATATTAAATGAAAATCTGTCGTTAAGCAATTTACATTAATTTGAATGTATTTGGCACTTATTCCCCTGCCCCTTCAAACTTCCCAGCTCAATTTAATCTGAAAGCAGCACCCTCACGCTAGGGATTTATATTTCACAGGCACTGATCATAACATAGGAGTATTATGAAACAAAAGTAGGTCAAACCGGGGAAACCTAAGCTAAATATCGGCAAATTGCTAGAATAATATAGAAGTCAGGCAGTGTTTTTTTTATTTTTATTATTGAACATCTAATTCAATTAGTTAGTCAAAAGTGAATACGGCTGAGTGCTTATTATTTAGTTTATAATAAAACGTAGTTAGGCCCGCTATCAACCAAAGCGGAGAGGAGAGGAGATGTATTTTGATAACCAATCAGATTTCGTTATTACTAACTTACCAGTGGGAGGCTCCTTTGCACTGGATGCCGGCTAGATTATGGGTACCACAACGGCGCCTATTTCTGCCGTGAAGCAGTAATGTATAAGCATTGCTGTGTTTCGGTCTAAAGGGCGACGTAGCTAGTGAAATTACTAGGCAAATGAGACTTAACATCTTATGTCTCAAGGTGACGAGCGCAGTTGTACTGCCGCTCAGAATTTTTGGTTTTTTCAAGAATCCTGAGTGGCACTGCATTGTAATGGGCAGGACGTATCAATTACCATCAGCTGAACGTCCTGCTCGTATCGCCCGTATCGCCCCTTATTATCAAAAAAACAATTCCACATCTCCTCTCCGCTCTCGGTGGAAATAGATCAAGAGGAGATTTCTCATTTGTCTATAGAATATCTTGCCGCGTCAAGCGGCGCGGCGGAGCGGATATGCGTGTATGCGAGCGGCCGGGCGACCCGCACTCGTTCCCCGCGCCTCGCACACTCGAAAGCGTTCCTATAAACACAGCTCACATCTCCTCTATGCTCTAGTGGAAATAACCTGAGAGCTTTGTGGCTTATCTCCTCTCGCCTCATCCCGTCTCCTCTCTACTTCGGTGGATACCGGGCCAAAGCTAAAGAGCTTACTGCGTTTACTTACTACAGAGGTTGTTTTATTATTTTGTGTTAGTGTGCGTGCATTACTTAAAAAAGAGGTTAACTGCCAACCCCAAATATTTTTCGATGTTTTTAAAGCTGTCACGGTCTATCGAGACGTATTATAATGATCGAAGGGTTTCCCATTTAGATAACTAATTCGAGTCGTGGAAATATAAAGTAACATTTGTTTTTCGCCCCCAAAACCCCGAGTAACAAATTTCATCTAAATCTTAAAGCCGTTTGTGAGAGACGAACATATATTTACAATAATTAGATGTTTAATATGTTTATTAATCTTTCTTGTTAGTTACTAATTGAGTAATTTATAAAACTTAAATCAAAAGGTTACTTATTTATTTATTTATTTCTTAAAGCACTCCACTCTCTCACCGCTTCCGTGGATACCGGACCTAAGCTAGAGAGCTTACAAAGTTTACATATTACAATAGAGATTGTGTTGTTTAATTTATTAAATTCTTACATTGTGCATTATAATAATAATAATATTGACACACTTTTTACACAAATTATCTTGCCCCAAGTTAAGCATATATAGCCTGTGTTATGGGTTACAAGACAATGATATATTTAATAGAATATACTTACTTTAACATACATAAATACATTTAAACATCTATGACTCGGAAACAAACATCCATATTCATCATATAAATGCTTGCACCTACCGGGATTCGAACCCGGGGCCTCTAGCTTAGTAGGTAGGATCGCTAACCACTCGGCTATACAGGTCGTCTATGTATGATGATTTAAAGTTCAGAAACGTATCATTTTAATATGTAATTTGTCGTGTTGTAGTGAGTGAAAAGTTAGCCTTTCACTTTTTAAAATAAATCCAGACTGTGGGAGACCGTCAGTACTCCCAAATTACTCAGTACTCTAAAATTGACAGTCCGACATGTATCTTTACATCTTTCTAGATCTATCTATGTCTATAGTAGGTGCGGGTAATAAAGCCTGCCGGCTAGTAAGGCCTAAGTAACAATAAAATTAAACAATAGTTTTAAGAACACTAAAAAACACGTATAAAGCAGTAAATTCTCTTTGGTAGTCAAATTTACTAATATTAGATAAATTGCTTAAAGATAATGGTTGAAATTTAAAAACAGCCTGCCTTATCCATGATAGATGAAAATGATATAAATTAACAAACAGCTTTTTGTTTTTTTTTTTGCAAATTGAAAATAGGAATAGTTTTATCAAATTAATGTATTGTCACCGGCCCTCAATAAATCTACGAAGTTTGTACGAAATCAGGCCGTTTAAAGTGGGTCAAAATCGCGCCTAAATGAAACAAACATACATACTAGTGAAGCTAATTTTTTATGAAAATAAGGGACGGACGAGCAGGACGTTCAGTTGATAAGCCCTGCCCATTACAATGCAGTACCGCTCAGTATTATTGAAAAACACAAATATTCTGAGCGGCACTACAACTGCGCTTATCACCTTGAGTTGTCAAGTCTCATTTGCCCAGTAATTTCACCAGCTACGGCGCCGTTGTGGTACCAATTGTCTAACCGGCATCCGGTGTAAAGGAGTCTCCCACTTGGTAATAAAAAGCGTGTAAAATACAACTTCAAATAACAGTTGTCGGTCGAAGTCGCAATCGTAGCTAACGTTCAAAGATGGCGCTTCAAACGTCCTGTCAAGTATAGGTACGTTTGCAAGTTTACAGTATGCAACACGCAAGGCCTTACTTAATCTATATATATAAAAATGAATTGCTGTTCGTTAGTCTCTCTAAAACTCGAGATAGGCTGGACGGATGTGGCTAATTTTGGTCTTGAATTATTTGTGGAAGTCCAGGGAAGGTTTAAAAGGTGAAAAAATATGAAGATGCTCAGATAATAATAAATAAAAACAACAATTTAGTTTTTCCTTTGATGTGTCCTAAATAAATATAGATTTTTTAATGATCCTAATAAAAGCAAGTCACTTGAAAGAATTTTCCTTAGATAATTTATACTTCTAGATATATAGAGCCTCTTGTTGCTAGACAACAGATGAAAACAGGCCGGGCTTATAACTTTAGTGTGCGTGCTAAAGCTGCGTGCATTGCTGAAAATAGAAGTAACCGTAAACTTCATTTTTATCGATGTTTTTACAGCTGTCACGTTCTCTCTTGACGTATATATGATCTTAGGGTTTTTCCATTTAGATAACTGATTCGAGTCATAGAAATATAAAGGACCTGGTGAATCTACTTAATGTTAACATTCAAAGAACTGTTTTACAGAGATGAGACCTACCTAGCAACATTTTTTTTTTCGCCCCCGAAACCCCGAGTAATAAATTTCATCTAAATCTTAAAGCCGTTTGTGAGAGACTTTTACTTTATATTAACAATCTTTATATTAACAACAAACAGCACAGAGCCAATAGACTTTACGACAGGTATCCGTCGGTCGAGAATAGGCGCCACCTCCACTACCTACAGCGGGTGGTACGGGAACGTATCGCGGAACTCCGCGGCGAACGTTGGGACCGCTTGCTCGGCAACCTTAAGCCATCACATGTGGCTTTCTGGAAGCTGCCTCGCGCGTTCAAACAGGAGCCGCCCACTGTCATGCCTCCTTTGGACAGACCGGGACTGCAGCCGGCGCTCGATGACGATGAGAAGGCTGAATGCCTCGCCGATAGTCTCGAGAGTCAGTGCTCTCCAAATGCAGCAGCCGACCCGACACACGTTGACGAAGTTGATCGTGAAGTTGAACGTCGCTCCGCTTTGAGCCCTTCAGGCGATGTAATAAAACCCACCTCTTACGAAGAGGTGAAGCTAATCATTAAGGAGCTTCACTCCAAGAAGGCCCCGGGGCCTGACACTATAAACAATAGGGTTCTTAAAATCCTACCCTCGACTCGTATTACTTTATTGGTTACCATTTTTAAGATTCTATTGTCTAATAGCGCGTTCCCCGAACAATGGAAGGATTCCATTGTTATCGGTATCCCAAAACCCAATAAACCTAAAGCTAATCCGTGTAGCTATAGGCCTATTAGCTTAATTAACTCGATCGGGAAACTTTACGAAAGATTAATTGTCGCGCGTCTTAATCATTACATCGCGGAGCTCAACCTGATACCCGACATACAGTTCGGATTCAGAACCGCTCACTCGTGTCCCCAGCAGGCTCACCGACTCACCGAGTACATTCTCGTACGGCGTCAACTTCATGCTACCACGGCAGCCGTGTTTTTCGATGTCGCGAAGGCATTCGACAAGGTATGGCACAACGGCTTAGTATTCAAGCTGTATCAACTGGGAGTGCCAGACAGGCTCGTGCGCATCATACGAGCCTCCTTGCGATATCGAGTAGAGGGCACCCTATCCTCACCCAGACCCATCAGGTCTGGCGTGCCACAGGGTTCAGTCCTCTCTCCCAATCTTTTCTCGCTCTTCACGAGCGACATACCCAAGTTTCCGAGTGTCCAGCTCGCTCAGTACGCTGACGATACGGCACTCTACTTTGGCTCCGCTCTATTGAACCGCTCAACCTTGAGCAGGAACATTAAAGTACTTCAAGCCGCCGTCGATGAACTAGGCAACTGGTTCAGAAAATAGCGTATTGAAGTGAACCCCACCAAGAGTGCAGCGGTACTCTTCGGTAACGCGAATAGCATCCGCGCTAAAAAACGACCGACCGACGTCATTAAATTGTATGAAACACCCATACCGTGGGTGAAGGATTACAAATACTTAGGAGTCACGTTCAACAGCAATATGAACTTCAAGAAACATATTGATACGGTATGCAATAGAGCCCGATTTGTCCTCAGTCGCCTTTATCCACTTGTTTGTGGGCGAAGCAAACTTCCGCTCAAACACAAAGTGACGCTGTACAAAACCATCGTACGGCCCATACTGTCATACGCAAGCGTCGTTTTCGCGCACACCCGACCGAGCTACTTACGTCGTTTGCAAGTAGTTCAAAATAAATTCACGCGCATGGCAACCGGAGCCCCGTGGTTCATCCGAAACGTTGACCTTCACCGCGACCTAGAGCTTCCGACGATAGCTCAACACTTTAAAGAGATCTCGCAACGCTTCTTTGACAAGGCGCCTAACCATCCCAACATCTTGGTTAGGAAGGCATGCGGGTACACCCCCCTTCACCATAGTCTCAACCCAATAAGACGTCCC
Source organism: Leptidea sinapis (assembly GCF_905404315.1). Taxonomy (NCBI): domain Eukaryota; kingdom Metazoa; phylum Arthropoda; class Insecta; order Lepidoptera; family Pieridae; genus Leptidea; species Leptidea sinapis. The sequence goes on along the minus strand of NC_066305.1, from coordinate 7,733,011 downwards.
AGACACGTAACGGTAGACCCGGATGACGACATCACCATCGCGAACGCGACACCCACACAAAACACCCACACAGACACGCACACACCGCCTTCGGCGCAGGCGTAGGCGCGGTCAACCACCGCAAACCACTGGCACTCGTCACTCTGACGATGGCCAGCGGCCCGCACCTTAGATACACCACACATTGTTTTGATACCCGACGAGACGTTAGTCCTCGTCCTGTAATCGTTTCACTACACTCACTCACACACGGACTGACTGACGGACTGACATACACCACTTACACAACCACAAACACACTCTACAAACAGACACAAACACAAACATACATGCACACTAACATTTACACAACTTACACACATACATACATACAATCATAAACATATACACACACACTTACATACATTACACTAAACATCACCACACTCGCCGGCGAGTGTGTTCTTCTCATCTTTTCATCTTCATCTCATCTTCATTTTTATTTTCATTCTCTCTCCTTCCCACAAGCACACAGCCGGTCTGAGGTTCGAGTCTCCTTAGGAGACGCCCCGCGACTGTTGTTGCGTAGTCTTTGCGGCCTCCACGGCCCACGTCCTACTTGGCTGTGAAAGCCAGGGCTGCTAACAGCACAGAGGAGGTTTTAGTCGGTATGGGGCGTCCGCTTACGCGGACACTCGAGTCCGACATATTACGCCCCGTTCCGGGGCGTAAATACGTAACAGTATTTCCTCCTCTCAAAACAAAAAAAAAAAAAACAATAATTAGATGTATAATATGTGTAATAAGCTTTGCTGTTAGTTACTAATTGAGTAATTTATAAAATTTTATTCAAATGCTTACCTATTTATTTATTAAAGCGTGGTGTTCTTTATTTATCAAATACAATACAATTATCTTTTTTTTTATGGAATAGGAGGACAAACGAGCGTACGGGTCACCTGGTGACCTGATGTGAAGTGATCACCGCCGCCCACATTCTCTTGCAAGACCAGAGGAATCACAAGAGCGTTGACGGCCTTTAAGGAAGGTGTACGCGCTTTTTTTGAAAGTACCCATGTGGGTACTTTCAAAAAAAGCTGTCGTATCGTCCCGGAAACACCAGCGCACAAGGAAGCTCATTCCACAGCTTCGTAGTACGAGGAAGAAAGCTCCTTGAAAACCGCACTGTGGAGGACCGCCACACATCCAGATGGTGGGGATGATATCCTATGTTGTGGCGTGTCGTGCGAAGGTGGAATTCGGCGGCAGGAATCAGGTTAAACAGCTCTTCGGAACACTCCCCGTGATAAATGCGGTAGAAGACTTAATCTAATGTTACAATTAAGTAGTAGTTCTAAAGTATAGGACAATAATTATCGTGAATATAAAAATTACAAAAAATACTCCCTAACTACTACTGACAAATAGAACTAATACTCTATGGCTACAATAAAAACACTATAAGAAATGAAAGTACAAAAAAATTAACCTATTAATTGAAATAGTGGAGAAGAAAAAGAAATATAGTAGCGTATTATATATATAGAGAGAATTTTAGATATGTCAGTGTGTGCGTTAGCTTGTAGTTAGCTAGTTTAAAATTCAAAATACCAAAGAGTATAATAATAAGGCATCTGTCCACCCCTGCAAAATACTTAAGAGCTAATTTCAAATATGGCTTACTCCTTACGACTTGTCAAACACAATCGGTGACAGTAACAATAGATTCGATTTCCTTTTCTATTTTACTGTATCTCCGTTAACTAAAGTTGTTCTTTTCTACTTCTTTCTTTTCTCTTGCATTCTCTGTTCGTCTATACACTAGTTTATTGGAAGTCTATGATCTATACAATACTTATACTATAGTAAAAGGAATAAATTGATTACGCTATTGGCTGAACGTAGTGTTTAAATTCTCTTTGCTATTGGCACTCATACTATTCGATGTCGATGTTAAGAAAGATGGGCAATGGGCAAGAAGCTCACGGGATGGGGAGTGGTGAGGCAGCCCCTACATGAAGATCCGCAACAACAGGTGTCAAGACATGCGTTGCCGGCCTTTAAGGTATGCTCTTTTCTTGAAGATCCCTAAGGTCGAATTGGTTCGGGAAAACAGCAGCCGGTAAATATTCCACAAAGTGGATGAAAGATGACATTAGTCTGGTTGGACCAATCATTACCTGTTAGCATTACTCTTCTGAATGTTTTAAAAGAATATTTAGAAAATGCACATGTAAATAATTATATAAAATGTTAAATAATATTATATACCTTACCTTATAGTTTTTTTTTAAATTTTTGTCACATTTCTGCTATTTTGTCACCAAACATATTTTAAGTTTACTAGTCTAATATGTTTACTTTACATCTAAGTAATTAATGGAACTGCTAGGTCTATTTAAATTATATAATAGGTAATTATGCTTGAATATGACTGATTGTTTCCTGAAATAAATAAATAAAATAAAATAAAATATAAATGGGCGCAAGCGGATGAGTCGAAGAGAGAGGCGTTGGCGGTAAGTTTGCACATAGCGAAACTGCCATCCCATAGGATCTGCCTGGATCTGGAAGCCCATAGGCTTCCCGAGGGGGTTTGCAAATGGGTCACTAGCTTTTTGGCCGATCGGAGCAACACGGTTGCTATCAACGGTGCATGCTTCGATTTAAAGCCCATAAACGCTAGTGTCTCGCATGGATACGTGCTATGCCCTACACTGTTTCTTCTGCATATGAATGATATGCTGCAAATCAGCACAGGGTGTGCTTCTTACACCGGCCGGGCCAACATGTCTCAGGATAGCGTCGACGAGAACCGGAACAAACTTGTGTCTGAAATCGAGACTATGCTTTGCAAAGTCTTGGAATAAAAAAATTTAGTCCAATTCAACCCCAGGAAGACACGGGTTTGTGAGCTTATCGCTGAAAAGACTCTCTTTGTCGTATACCCTCGATTCGAGATCACTCCTCTAACTGCCATAGCCTGTATCGGCATACTAGGTGTCGATATATCGAGTGACGTTCAGTTCCGTGTTCACTTGGAATAGAAGGCAAAACTAGCCTCTAGAAGCTTGGTATACTTATTAAGGCGAGACAGCACTTCACTATTAGCCATCGCCTGCAACTATACAAAGGGCAAATTCAGCCTCACATGGAGTACTCACCTCTGGGCGGGCGCTTCCCAGTACCAGCCTCTTCCATTTGACCGCATACAAGGAATATTGGCTCGAATCATTAACGATCAAATTTTCTCCGGTCGGCTTGATTTTTTGGCGTTGCGTAGAGTCTCTCTGCATCTTCTACCGCACTTATCACGGGGAGTGCTCAGAGGAGTTGTTCGGGCTGATTCCAACGGCCGAATTTTACTACCACCACCGACACTACGTCAAAATGGAAAATACCACCCGCATCACGTTGACGTCTGGCATTTCACAACCGCGCATTTAGCAAGAAATTTCTTGCCTCGCACAGCCACTTTGTGGAATATTTACCGGCTGCTGTTTTCCCGAACCAATTCGACCTTAGGGATCTTCAAGAAAAGACCATACCTTAAAGGCCGGCAACGCATGTCTTGACACCTGTTGTTGCGGATCTTCATGTAGGGGCTGCCTCACCACTCCCCATCCCGTGAGCTTCTTGCCCATTGCCCATCTTTCTTAACATCGACATCGAATAGTATGAGTGCCAATAGCAAAGAGAATTTAAACACTACGTTCAGCCAATAGCGTAATCAATTTATTCCTTTTACTATAGTATAAGTATTGTATAGATCATAGACTTCCAATAAACTAGTGTATAGACGAACAGAGAATGCAAGAGAAAAGAAAGAAGTAGAAAAGAACAACTTTAGTTAACGGAGATACAGTAAAATAGAAAAGGAAATCGAATCTATTGTTACTGTCACCGATTGTGTTTGACAAGTCGTAAGGAGTAAGCCATATTTGAAATTAGCTCTTAAGTATTTTGCAGGGGTGGACAGATGCCTTATTATTATACTCTTTGGTATTTTGAATTTTAAACTAGCTAACTACAAGCTAACGCACACACTGACATATCTAAAATTCTCTCTATATATATAATACGCTACTATATTTCTTTTTCTTCTCCACTATTTCAATTAATAGGTTAATTTTTTTGTACTTTCATTTCTTATAGTGTTTTTATTGTAGCCATAGAGTATTAGTTCTATTTGTCAGTAGTAGTTAGGGAGTATTTTTTGTAATTTTTATATTCACGATAATTATTGTCCTATACTTTAGAACTACTACTTAATTGTAACATTAGATTAAGTCTTCTACCGCATTTATCACGGGGAGTGTTCCGAAGAGCTGTTTAACCTGATTCCTGCCGCCGAATTCCACCTTCGCACGACACGCCACAACATAGGATATCATCCCCACCATCTGGATGTGTGGCGGTCCTCCACAGTGCGGTTTTCAAGGAGCTTTCTTCCTCGTACTACGAAGCTGTGGAATGAGCTTCCTTGTGCGCTGGTGTTTCCGGGACGATACGACAGCTTTTTTTGAAAGTACCCATGTGGGTACTTTCAAAAAAAGCGCGTACACCTTCCTTAAAGGCCGTCAACGCTCTTGTGATTCCTCTGGTCTTGCAAGAGAATGTGGGCGGCGGTGATCACTTCACATCAGGTCACCAGGTGACCCGTACGCTCGTTTGTCCTCCTATTCCATAAAAAAAAAAGATAATTGTATTGTATTTGATAAATAAAGAACACCACGCTTTAATAAATAAATAGGTAAGCATTTGAATAAAATTTTATAAATTACTCAATTAGTAACTAACAGCAAAGCTTATTACACATATTATACATCTAATTATTGTTTTTTTTTTTTTTGTTTTGAGAGGAGGAAATACTGTTACGTATTTACGCCCCGGAACGGGGCGTAATATGTCGGACTCGAGTGTCCGCGTAAGCGGACGCCCCATACCGACTAAAACCTCCTCTGTGCTGTTAGCAGCCTTCTTAAAAGTTTGTTTTTAGTATAGTTTGTTAGTACAAACTATACTAAAAACTTTATTAAATAAACCAAAGTGGTATATAAAAGGTACGTTGAGAACGTGAGGAGGCTCGAGGAATATTAAAAGATATTTTTTCTAGAAGGCTGTCAGAGTCTATGTAATTATTAATTAACTTGAAAAGATACATGTCATCTAAGAAGGTTCTCCTATCTAGAAACTGCTCTAGAAACATGGACAGCGTATTTAAGATTCCAGACTATACTTCCAAATTCTAATATGCTGCGAACGTATGCATAATATAGAGTTATTAAAGTTGTAGGGTTGCTGAAGGGCTTGGATAGACGCAGAATCATCCCTAGTTGTTTATATGCTTTGGCAATGTTATGAAACCGTACTGATGGTCGCTGATCAGCTGGTGCTCCTCTAGGTATCCCAACAGCTAGCGGTTAATAATCAACTTACTTTGGATAATGGCAATGGGGTGGTAGTCGGACGGATCCAAGAGTACACTTTCTTAGGGATCGGGTGCACTAGTAGGAGAGCCGGAAAAGACGGGTAAGGGCCGGTGCCACTTCCGGAGCACATGTTCGCAGTACTATCGAGGGAATGCCATCGTGCCCGCTCGATTTATGAAGATGGAAAGCGCCTTAAGCACGGTGCCATGCCGGAATTTTTCCCCCTGCATGTATGACTCGCAATGCAGAATATGCGGCGGTTGTGCATCATAGTCATCCAGAATCAAGTTGAACGCTTTCTCTTTCGCGTCATGGGCCAGCGAGTCATCGTCCCTGTGCAGTGGCGCAATAGCTAGCTGGCATAGGTTTCCTTGGACAACCTTGGCGAGTGAACAGAACGCACGAGTTCCCGAGCGAAGGCGTGCAAGTCTCTCGCCAATTCTGGCAGTGTGCTTCGACTTCGCGTCAGCAATAACTCTTTTGAGGGACCTGGAGGCATGATTGTAGTGTTTTTTAAGTTCGCTGGAATTCACATCCTTAGATACTACCGCATTGACCCAAGCCTGATAGCACTCCTGCTTTCGGCGAGAGGCCATTTTAAAGGAGCGGTCAAATCATGGTTGTGACCTAGCACCGATAGGTACCCAGGAGGATGGAATGAATAAATCCATACCTTGCAGTACCACATCAACAACAGCGTCAGCAGCGGCATCTAGATCATCCAAAGAAAAACAAATCTGCCTCCGAGGGTAGTATGCAAAAAATACCGCATCTCATCCCATTCTGCTGATCTGCCACACGGCGGCAACCTAAAAAGCGGGATGGGATAGGCGCGTGATCGGCACATTGCTCCGGATCAGGCATTGGTCCGACGACCTCATAGGAGGCTAAACTTAACATTTTTCCTCAAAATTAAGAAGAAAGAAGTTAATATTATTATCATGAGCTCATAAGTTTTTCATTTAAACAAAATCTTAATTTCTTCTGTTCCTAAAAGCTTAATGATTTGACAATGTTTTGTCTGCTTTTTGAAACTTAATGCTTTATGACAAAACATTTATGAAACAATGTTATAATATAGATTCTAAAGAGCAATTTTTCACGATTCTCACACTGTCTTTGTGATCGGCGACCTGTTCCGGTTCTCGCCGTTTACGCATCAAGCAGCCAGTGGACACTCACAAATGACCCGGATCACTTTTCGCGTGGTTGTATGAAGCTTAATGTCTGTACCCTTTAGTTAATCATTGCGACGGCCCACTGATGTTTTTCTGTACACTGTGCTAGTTCTACGTCTATGATAGTACCAACTTCCAAAAACAGACGTCATCTCAGCCAAAATTCAAAATTATGAAGTTTAGAAATGACAATGACATTTAGAAATCTGCCACTGGTGGCAACTGATAAGTGACATTGATAATTTGACACAAAATCAATATATATTATTTTTACTGTTTAGTTTTTACTTTTTATCAAAACAAACACGCACCGTTGGAACTAGGAAGTATAGAACAGTATCAATTTATCCATATTATTCTAAAAATTTTGATTTTTGTTAGCATAGCTGAGTTTAAATATTAAGCACTTTTTTTGATTTAAATTTGCCTTGTAATTGTTTGTTGACTAATTGACAGGGATTTCATAAAAATTAAAATAATGGTAAGAAGACAACGTGAGCAAAGTACAACTGAAGATGAAATAGTTATAGGTAGGTAACACTGCAGCTATTATTCAAAAATATGTTCTTGCTAATAGTATCCTGCTCAGCAACCATCTTATCCTTGCAGATGCATCTCCACAAAAGAAACACAAACGACATAAACATAAAAAGAAAAAACACAGACCCGATAATCAGTATGATAGTGATACATCAATTGATGTCTCCTATGAAGATGCATTTAATAAACCTTACAAAATAAAAAGCAAAGGAGACATACCAGGTACTGCAGCTGAAATATTAAAAGCTCAAACAATGAAATCTTCATCTGATTCTCGCAAGTCCATGCCAGGCTCATCATCAAGCAGTCCACCCAAAGTTCCTTCAAAAAAGAAGAAAAATAAAGGCAAAGACAGTGGCACTTCCAGTGAGGAAGAGAGGTGGCTTGATGCTATTAAATCTGGAAAGTTAGAAGAAGTAAGTAATATCAAAATAATATGTAGTCTATTTTGGTTTAGAGTTTTTTTAAACAATCAATAATTTGCACACAGGTAGATGAAGAATTAAAGAAAATCAAACCAAAGGACCCAAAAATGATGACAGCACGCCAACGAGCAATGTATGAGAGAGGCAATGACAAGGAACCTTGTCCTGGTGGTGAAGTGCTGCTTGCTCTACCCTCTGGATACAAAGAAAAAATTATGACAGCAGAAGCTCTCCAAAAAGCTGCATTGAAGTCCCAGAAAAGAAAACAATTAGCAGATGAAAAAAGAGAAAAAGACAAAAAGAAGACAATGGATCGTTTGCTCAAAAAACAAGAGTCAAAAAATTTAAAAAACGCTTTAAGAGGGAGACCGCTCAGGAAACAAGAACCTTTAATTGTTTATAAAAACAATAACAATGAAATTGCTTTGTCTTTTCCAGTAGGAATTTCATTTCCCTTAGAAAATAAATGTCCAATACCACCACCAACTCCAGTTGAATGTAGTGTAGAAGGATGTAAAAATATTAAAAAATATAATTGTTCCAAAAGTAACAAACCACTATGTAGTTTGGAGTGTTATAAAAAAAATATTGCATTGCATTTTGAAATAAAAAGTTTACTATAAATTCTTTTTGTTATTAATCTAGACTCTAACCAATCTGCATCATAATCCTTCATCATTATTAACAGCTTACCTGGGGAAACATTAGCACAGCCACAGATTATCATTACCATTACAAAAATAATATAAAAATATTTTATTCAAAAAAGTGCCTACACCATCCTAAAAGGCTGGCAATACTGTTACAAACACTGGTGTTGCTAGAGAATATGGATGGCAGTGATAGCTAACTCTACTTCAGGTGACCAAAACTTGTTACACCACCTTCCATAAAAAATTGTAAACATCTATATTGGATAGTTTACATCCATAGCAATTGATTGTTGTTTTAGTCCACACTTCATAATTATTGCAAATCAAAATAAGAATTTAAGAGAGCAGAGCATGAAAACAGCTTGTATTAATTTATGTGAGTACAAGAATAACCCCCTTTAGGGCCCTCCATTTTGTATGCTTCTTTTCATACTTCAAAACAAAAAAAACGAAGTATTATATACAGCCATCTTCATCATCCTGATTTTCTGGTTGAGTCATTTGTTGCTGAAGTCTTCAAAGGGAACTTCAATAAAAAATATCCAAAAAAAAAGATTAAACGAAATCTAAACATGAGCATATATTTCAGAGTAACATTTCGGAATTCTCATTATCAAGTGCATATAATTGTTTTTTGTTTTAATGAGTAAATAACTAGGTACAATAATTATTTTAATTGACTGTACAATACCACAAAATAAATTACTAACAAATCATATCTATATGGGACTAGAGTCATCTTAAAAAATACATGAACATTAAGTGACTTATCCTTTACAGTATAATTATGCTACTAATTAATAAAAAAATATCAAATGTTACAAAAGAAGATACTATTTACTTCATAGAATTGCAAAATGATTTCAATAATAATTTAAGATGCATGTGGCACTATTTTAATCTATCTCTCTATATAGGATACAATTTTCCTACACTACAGTTGGCTTTATTATACATCCATTATGAAGACATTCATTCAATGAAAGTGAGCAATCTTATTATTAGAACATACAGGTACATTAAATTTATATTATAAAGTACTTTAGTATAACCAACAACAATTTGGCATATAAATTGAGCCTAGAAAAAAGAGGATGCTAGAATAAAACACTACAACACTGACATCCTACAAGACTAAGGTAATCTAATTATACAAGTTCATAGGAAATATTATGTTTTTCTAAACATTCAATTTAAATTCAACATACATAGAGAATACTGATTTGAGGTATGCTATTAAATGTATATACCATTTATATATACTTAATGCTTACATTTTAAGATCTTTCCATTATTTTTAAACACCGACTTATTTCATGCACATTACAATTAATAATGTATACATACAATCAACACTCACATGAATAACATTTAGATACTACAAGAGTTCCAGTTTAGGATATGGATCAAGTCTTTCAATTGTAAATGCTCATACTACACTCCACTGCAGTCATAAAGATACTACAGAAAGCACAGGCTTAGAGAAGCCAATATCACTTCAGGATACCCATACATGTTAGCCAGCACGAATATAGAGAACAACTAGCAAGGTATCAGACATTAGTCCGTTTGGAGCTTCTGAGGCGAGCCAAACCGTTCTGTAACTGCTAAGACTGATTATTCTGCTTGTTTGATCTAAGTCGGGCAAGGCCAGACCTCTCCTCTTCTTCATCGCTTGTGCATGACAAGCCCCCTACTGCTCCACGAGACGATGTGGCTTGAATCAAATCTTGATCAGGTCCATTTCTGCTCTCATACAACAGAATACCCAATGTCTCTTCATAAATTCTGGCTTCAGGAAATTCAACTTTGGTATGTTTCTTATCAGTTGCATAAACAATTGAAGTGCAGCATACTTCTGCACACTTCTTTCCATGTCCAAAGAATGACCAGCAGCATATTTCATTAGATCCTATGACATCCTTAATGAAGAGCACTCTTCCACTGAAGCGGAGTGAGAGTTTGTCAAATAACTCTATATTTTTTAGCAGATTATCATCAGAGGTACTAGTATATGAGTATTTGTTATTGTGTCGATTAATCAGCAGCTTTACAACAGGCTGAAAAATAAAAAATATGGATAAGTTTACATTGAGTACACTAATAATTTTTGTTTAAACTAATCCATCCATAACATTTTCTGTAATTAATGTGATTTGAATATTTATAAAACCATTATTAATGGTATACTGAACTGGTGACAGTTGAAGATATAAAAAAATATAAGTTTTTTCTAAAAAAAAGTATTATTAGTCCGGGAAAGAAAGATTATTCAAATATTATATAAATACCTTTGAAGTTGACATGATGAGCAACTGTTCTTCCTTTTGTGATGTAATAAGTGGAACCCTGCATATTGGCTCTGCTTCTCTCTCTTTTTTGGCTAATGCTTGTTGGCAAGATTCAGTTAATTCTTCAATCAAAAAGTATTTGGCTTCAGCAAGTAATTCCATTATTTCTCTGTAACTATCTGGTAAACCAACAGTACCATCCCTAAGGTAATTAAGAATGGTGCCAAAATGCTTGCCGCAGCGATCAATCAATATCCAACCTGAAAAAAAGGCAGTTTAAGAAACACATACATATGATAAATATTTTACAAGTTTTAGTCTTCTTTGGTAGAGTAGGTAACTCAATGATAATAAATACCTTCTGAATCAGTAAGCACTTCCATTCTACCACTAAACATTGTTCTAAGCATATTATCGCTTTTCGTCAAAGTCCCAATTGTAGTGTAAAACAGGGTACCACCCACATTTAATTTAACATATTGGGATGGGCTACCTTTTATCAATGTTTTGTGATCGCCTGACATGTTTTTATCAAGAGAAGAAATGCAATCACAAATATTCATAGAAATAACACTTAACAAGCCAATTAAAGGTGATTTGAATTGGCGTGTTTTTTTATTAAATATTTTATTCTATTTCTTCCATTTTAATGTTTTGTTTAATTTTTTTGGGAGTTCATTAATTTATTCCGATAGGGCAGACGCCTTACGCCAGTCAAAGTCAATAATTGTCAAACCACTAATGTCAAAGACGCAGAGTATCTATTTTTTAATTAATATATATTTTTTACAGAAAAGGAAGACAAACGGGTCACCTCATGTTAAGTGATCACCGCCGCCCACACTATCATGTAATACCAGAGAATTCACATAAGCGTTACGAGCGTTTGATACCCATCATTTGCAAATGAAATCATATTTTTATATTGATAGAGAATGGCATTTGTTCATTGTTCACTGAAAGTATTACTTTTAAATGAACACAATATTTAATTAATTAATTTAAATTAAATTATTTAAATGTTAAGGAAGAAGAGGATGCTAATCACCAAATCATGCATTTAAAAAGAGATATTACGAAAATATTAACCAAAGAATATATTTTCTATTAGGTACGAAAAATAAACGGAACGTCCAATGAAAAATGGTAATACTGTACGTACTATTATTATTTGTTACTTTTTACTGTTTTTTTTTAATGCTTTTAGTGTTAGATTTTCGATGTCGCTTATAAATTCATAAATGACTTTATAATATTATTATATACATAATTGTATTAATTAAGAGTATTGGCAGCCCGGATGATTTGAATTCATCAAATCAAAATTCTAGGGGGGTGTCTAAAATCATATGGTTGGCTCGTAAGTTTTTTTTTTAAGTTTAAGTTTATTTGGCATTTTTACTTTGACATTATCAATGAGGCAACATTGTATATACAACTTTTTTAATCTACGCGATTACTACACTTTGTTCTTTGAGGTTCTCAGTCTTTAGTAGTTTCTTTTAACTAATTTAACTTTTCATAGGTTCATTCGTAGGTGGAAATTAATTTTAATGTTATCATGGAGTAGCAGTTAAATTTACGTAGAATACGTGAATTAGCACTGCACAAGGATATAATAATATTAAAAATATTTTAGTTTTAAAGCTATTATTGCATAACTATAAGTCGAAAGATTTTTGTAAATATGATATCTGGTATCTTTTCACCTTCTAAGATTAACTGTGATATTTGATATTACAATTACACAATGGAAGGATGTAAGGCAATAGCCACCGCGTCAAAGATTTCATCACACGACCCAATGATATTACAAACAGGGAGACATGACCACTGTGAAAACCAGACTTGTGCTCCTTGTGCAGATCATATAATCCCTAAGGATGATAATGACACCATATCAACACTTGCTCCAAAATCTGAGATCTCTTCTACAATAAGTAATACATCAACGCCGTCTTCTGTCTTAAAGCCACTTATGTGAGATACCCAATTATGTGAGAACAAAAACTTTTAAAAGTACAAAATTTCAAGAGACGTCTAATTGGTAGTATTAAACGGTTGCAAAAGTTATATGGGGAAGAGAAAATAGTGAGAGATTCGTGAAGATTATAAGACATTTTTAAATATTTTTGGATCTAAGAGGAAACGGTACCGTTCCCGGCAATTTTTCAATAAATGTAGAGAAGAAAATGATCAAACGTCGGAAGTCCTATAAATAACGTATTACCCACAAAATGTTTCACAAACGTGAGGTACATTCTATTACAAATTATACTCACATTCGTTATCTTCTACTATATGTCTCGTGACTATTAGTTATCTCATTTACTTTGTTGAATATCTAAACAAACAAGTTTAATTTTAGCGATGAAGTTTTGACTTTTACTTGATAAAGTTTTTACTTCTCTCTTGCGGTCTCAGGAAAAGTTAAATAAGCTTTATTTAATTTGGCTTAAACTAAGCGCTTTTAAATCGTTACTGTAAATATCTCTTTTAAATTACTGAATTTAGCATAAATAGATTCCATTCTTAGTAAAATATGATGTTCGTAGTTCAAATCAGAGAAATAAACAATTTTAATGTTTGTTTAATTGGATGGTATCCCAAATCTATCAAAAAACTAATCTTATATACTCGTATATAAAAGAGAATGTATGTTTGTATGTTCCCTAATAACTCCTAAACTATTCGACGGATCTCAATAAAATCTTTTGGAATAGATTCGTTGAAGCTCAAGGAAGGTTAACATATATAATTTATATAGCAACACAACGTTTGCCAGGTCAGCTAGTAGTATCTAAATGTCCTTTTAACATTGTAAGTCCACTTCTAACATAAACGAGAATGTAAACTACCTACGATAAACTGTAGGTAAGATTACACTAATTAATAACTGCTTATTAGGAAATTGAGTTCAGATGTTACTGTCTCAAATCTAAAAAGTTTGTACAAAAATATGTATATGAAAGTTAAAGAATTTACTTATTCAGTCAGGAAATCAGTTTAAAATAATAAAGAACTAACTAATTAATTTAAATTAAGTCCATGTTACGTCAGTTGGTGCTGGGGCTGCAGCAAACTTCGCAAATATTTGATCGCAGTAAGTCAGACATCATTGTGCCATTTGGTGTCAAGACTTATTATAGGTATCGAGAATTTACAAAGTATTTATCTACACGCCTCAATAGGGCTACTGGAAGCCCAAGCGCCGGCAGCTATTTCGTACAAAGGATCAACCAAACTATCCAACGAGGAAATGCTAAGAGTATTCTTGGTACACCTCCCCGTAATGATAGTTTTAATTTAATGTAATATGTACATACTGCAAAAATTTAATTGTTTATTTTTTATGTCACAATAAGGAAAATGAAGAGATTAACCTTTAAGTAGGTACTAACCTTTTCATATAAATGTCTCGGAAGCGTCAGCAAAGATTCGCCAGTATTCAAACGGCTCTTTCTAATTGGTGATTTTTAAAGTATCTTGGCCTGACGTTAATAAAGACATAAAGGGCATTTATTTTCTCAAAATTGATTCCTTCAGAATTATTTTCATGTAATTTCTAATATACTAGATCCTACTACCGCTTTCGAAACAAATGGCGGTCTGAGAGAGAAGAAGCGGCGCAAGAAACTCTCCCAGCTTTCTTTTTTTTGCGCTCTTTTCAATAAAAATATACAATATTATACAGTCATTTCTATCGCTATAAAATAATCATAATCTTGTCCCAGGCTGTCCGATCACTTAGATATTCAGCTGTGGAGTAATAGGATTTTCGACAGAGCCATTTTTTATAAAACATTTAAATTTATTTATAGACAATGCCTGAACAGTGGCTGGGACTTTATTATAAAAGTGTATACATTTACCCTTAAAACTATTATGTTTATTATTGCTTGGATTTATAGGATTGAGAAATAAGGGATTGCTTGTAACGAATTCTAGCAGGCTAGAATTAGTTACAAGCAATCCCTTATTTCTAGTGTTATAATAATGAAAATCACTATTAAGAGCAAAAAGGTGACGATTTTTGTGAACGTTTAAATTTTCATAAATGTACTGACAATGAACAGTTATAATATTTATTTCTTTAAATTTTTCTTTGAAAGACTGTCTGTAACCAAGCTGATATATGGACTATGATAAAGTGGCAGCGTCTTTCATTATCAACATGCGGGGATAACATAATATTAAAATATTCATATATATTCAAAAACTTTATTGACAAAAATTGTAGCATTGACTATAATTTTCGTGGGCTCAACTAAATTGAACCAAGGATAGCAGTCTTGATTATAATTAAACATATCAAAGCATGTGAATATTAAATGCCTATTTAACTGATTTTTAAAAAACATAACCTACTTAATCCATTCAGTCTTCAATAGTTTGTTCGTTCAACTGTATTGTTGTCGTTTTAGAATTTCTTTCGTTGAGCTAATATTTTCTAAGTCTCCTTCCTTTGTAGATACTTTAGAGTATTCTTTCTTAATTTTTTCTCCAAATTTTTGTGCGTCTTCTATTGTTTCGGGCAACTTAGCATTCAATGTTTCCGGCAGGAACATTGACGTAAATACACTGAATATAGATACGCTTGTCAATATCAATCCAGGTAATCGGGAATCAACTCGACGTCCCTGAAAGTATTAAAAATATTAAAATCTATTCATAACTGGCCAAGATATTATATTTAGGAGATACATGAAATTTCATCTCCCCATTTCCACTCCCTGGTAGTGTTATTACATCAATGGTGCCTTTTACTTATTACCAAGTTTCTTGTGCGCAACATTATTTGTGGTTCGATTTTTAGGGAAGAATTTTGTTTTGAATCCTAAGTGGCCGCATTGTAAAGGGCAGGCACATCAGAAATATCGACCTCGTCTCTACACTATAATAAATTAATAAATATCTAAGTATAGGGATTATTTACCGTTTATAAATTGAGAACTTACCTTTTTTATTTATTATTAGACTTATGGCCAATTTCTATATGCAATGTATAGTAGCGGGCCAAGCTTGAAATTTTTATTTAAGTCCTGCTTTGGACATTTGAATAAGAAAGTACTCAACTTCTTTTTTACATACATTCTAAGAGTTATCAACACTGACCTATTTAAATACCACTGCATAGGCTGTTCCATACTATGTTTGACGGCAACTAATTTTGACGTATAATACAAATGGCTATAAACAACGTACAATACTTTGAAGTATTCTTGCATTTTAAATTAATATCGTTTTCCGTGTTATTTATACTTCAAGAATGAACGTAATAAAGTACACAATTTTATTTTGTAAATAGTTTCCCACCATCTATCGATTGTTGCTGGGGTTGTCATCACTAGTTTTAGTATCACAGACCCTCGCTACATGGCGAACAGCTCCAAAATAGCGAATATCAAACAGGCACAAAAGCACTTTGACAGCCGCCAGTCCAGTGTTATATACGCTAAAGAGAAGAGTAGTCAGTGGATAACAATATGCTGTCATTCACTTTAGGTTGGTACCTATTTGTTTGAATGTGACAGATATAAGCGTATTATGGAAATGCATCTGAAGATTGACATAATAATATGAAATGCAAATTAAGAATTGATGCACACATGACAAAGTGCTTACTTAAATAATTTTTGATTAGAGATCGCATATGAAAGCGGTCGATAGAAAGTGTATAAGCACTTCGTAACGATGAAATTTATTTAAAATCTTGATCATGGTATTTACCAAGAACAATATGTATGGAGATATTGCAGCAGATACACTTGATACAACATTCCCCAGAGATAGTCCCGATTGTCGCAAGCAGGTTGGGTATATTTCCAGATTCATCAGGTTTATTGCAAAAAATGTAATCGATATTGTCAACCTTCCTATTGCAATCAAGGCACTACCTATCCATGGCAGCCGTAACCATTCCAGAGATGCTGAAATAAAAAAAAAATTTTCATATTATTATCCATATTTGTTGTACAATGTATGTAATATTTCAGAAGGTACAAGCACTACAAAGTACTAAAAGAATGGGTTCATTTTTACAAAATTAAAAAAAACGGCCAAGTGCGAGTCGGACTCGCCCATGATTCCGTAGCAACAAGTAACAGAATATAAAAGTTCTAGTAGTTAGTTGTAACTTTGATCGATTTTTTAATAAAAGTGTTTTTTTTTCAAGTAAGTAATTGATAATACGATTTATGAGGAATTAAAAAAACTACCTACTAGATCCCGTTCAAACCAATTTTCGGTGGAAGTTTGCATGGTAATGTACATCATTTATATTGTTAGTTTTATCATTCTCTTATCACATTCACACACACATTTGACCGTTTTGGAAGTGTAACTATTCAATGTAGAAAAAATTATATCAGAAACCTCCATAATATCATTTTTCATTAGACCTATCCATGTATGACACGTATTGTTGCGTTTCAATTCTAAGTATGGGGGCACGCCCAAAATTTATTGTTTTTTTTTCTATTTTTGTGTGAAAATCTTACCAAGTTTCAACAGTATAGTTCTTATAGTTTCGGAAATAAAATGCTGTGACATACGGACGGACAGATAGACAGACAAACATGTCGAATCTATAATGGTTCCGTTTTTTGCCTTTTAACTAACCCTAAAATTGAATCTTAAACTAAAACGGAACCTTAAAATACTATTTAGAACATGCGGGCTTTGTCTACTATTATCATATTCTTTGGTAACAGCAATTGGCCAACTGAGTCTGTCAGGAAGTTACACGGGTTCAACTAAGGGGCACCATCTGTACCTACTGTAGTATACCGCTGTTAAAGGCATAAAAAGGCATTTATTTTCTCAAAATTGATTCCTTTAGAATTCTTTTTGATGTCATTTCTACTACCGCTTCGGAAATAAATGGCGCTCTGAGAGAGAAGAAGGGAGCAAGAAACTCTCCCAGCATTCTTTTTTGCGCTCTTTTCAATAAAAATATAAATTATTGTACAGTCATTTATATCGCTACAAAATAATCACAATCTAGTCCCAGGCTGTCCGATCATTTAGATATTCAGCAGTGGAGTAATATATTCAGCAGTGGAGTAATAATACTTACTATACCGAAATTACTATACCGATAAAATATTACAATTAAATACTTACTCATTTCACGGAAAGTAACAACAGACCACATCAAAGCGATGACTATGAGTGATGAAACAGCTGAACGCCGACGACCGATGCGATCACACAGCCAAGCTCCCAAAAAATTGGATGGAATTTCAACAATTGACTGTATAGAGAATTCAAGGAACGGATTTGATTGTGACGTTTCACCTACACTTAATAGCATTACAGCATACATGATGGAAACGAATATCCTGAAATACGAAGGTATTTTAACAGAGGTTATTGTTAAATTATCAATATTTAAAATTCAATAAATAACAAGTATCAATATTTTAAAATCGACTTGAAATATTTATAAGTGCGTACGTTCATCTCCAGTAAATTTTCACTTTTATAATGAAACAATAGCTTTATTATATTATCTTATCTAAATAGTGTCCATTCACATCAATACATCGGCCCATCTGATGGAACCACTGTGAAAGTCGTCCTTAGAGGTCTCTTCAAGGGCCGCTACCACAGTTACCTTGGCGTGCATAAAACGTTTTCCTCGAAAATTTTCTTTTCTTTTCAGGAAGAAATAAAAATCGGAAGGTGGGAGGTAGGGGGAATACGCCGCTTGACTCATTAATTCCACGTGTAACGTCGCTCGTTAATCAATCTATCGCCTGGCGGTGTGCAACGAGGCGTTGTCATGGTGAAGAAGGAAACCTACTGAGAAGTCGTTATCCCGAAATTTTTCCAAGACAAGTGGTAAATATTGTTTGTGTAACACACTGTTCTGTACACACAGTAATTGATTTCCGATCCTCTAAAACAATTGTCGCTTAATGACCTGTCCTTCCAAAGAACGAAACCACCATCTTATTTCCCACGCTTCCCCTCTCTTCGCCTTAGTTGGCAACTCCTCGTCAATTAATTATTACGATTATCATATTTAACGGCCAAATGCCGCTACTGTGGCTCATTCGCCTGGGACTGCAACAATCTGGACGCAAAAGTGTAAGTAAGATGTGGTCAAACAATCATACACCTTGTTTCCGCTTAACTTCAGTGCATATATTGAGTTCACCAGACAGCAGAGGAGAAATCTCATAATTCAATAAAATTGGATTTGAAACATCACGCGGGTTTGGGCCTTCTAATTAGAAATCGCTATTTCAAACGTTTTTTCTTTAACGGGTACTTTAATAGGTTTTCGGGTTAAAACAGTATAATAAACCTATGTACAAAGAAATAATAAACAAACAAAACAAATATAAAGAATGAAATCATCTAGAATAATTACATTCTACTCACCAAAGTAATAAGAGTAGTATTGTATTCAACGCCAATCTCTTGCTCGAAAATAATGCAAATGGTCCAAACCACTGCGCGTTATTTGAATAAGTGGTAGATAACATTTCTTTTTCTATGTCATGACTCAACTTAAAATCATTCGTTTGAGCTATTTTTTTCATCGTTCTTATACATTTTTTTGCATTGCCTTCCACAAACATCCATCTTGGTGATTCGGTTATTTTCCTAAATTAACATATAGAACTATAAAATATAAATTTCTTTGAAATTAAAACACTAAAAGAAAACAAAGTAAGTCTCACCAAGAAAGTAACACAAATGGAAGCAGAGGGGCCGTAGTTACAATAATGAATGTTTTCCAATCCCTGAGCCACCAATATAGAAATGGCATAATTGCTAAGCCAATGCTGAAAGCTGTATATCGCAAAGTTGTAGTAACAGTTCTTCGAGATGAGGATGACATTTCCATTGATATAACCGAAACGGTTTGTGGTACTGACCAGGAAGGTAGAGAAGCTATTATACAACCAATGACGAAAACAATAAAAGAAGAGCCTGCGACGAGGGAAACAATTCGTCCAATTACAATCATTGTTAGCGATAAAATGTAGGTTGGTCGACGTCCGTATCTGAAACCAATAATATTTGCATAAATTTGTACTCTGTAGGAGATAAGGAAAGGAACCAGAGGAATACAGAAGGCTGCTTTATGTTAATTAATAATCGCCTGAATTGATCTGAGCCTAGTCTGGCCATTATAATTGTTAAATTGAAAATAAGTTGATGATTAATAACTTAAACACAAATTATGTCTTCTATGTAGTCTTCTTTTGAGAAGCTCGCGGAATGGCGTAAAATGAACCGTGTGCAATTTATCCCAAGAAGACTACTGTCTGACTATAATGATAGTCTTATACAGTATATTTACAAATAGTGAAGTGTTGTGAAGATTGAAGTTTGTGCGTTGACCACAAAAATAAACCCCATTTGTCATATCACCGCTATTCGATAACACCTCCCACCTCACCGCCTCGTCTAGTATCGGGATACTGGGTCTCGAAATCTCGAGCGTGGCTTTGCCCTCCAGATGACCGTGGAATTGGCAATTCCTTTGGCATTCCTTCATCTGGAGGAGAAATTGGCTACAAAGAAGCGGGCGTCATAAATAGAGCACGGCAATTATACTTCAAGCCGGCCCACGTTCTAGCGCTCTACAAAGCGCAGGTCCGGCCACACATGGAGTATTGCTGTTATCTCTGGTCTGGCGCACCCCAGTATCAGCTCGAACTATTTGACCACGTGCAACACAGAGCTGCTCGAATTGTCAGGGACCCACTGCTCTGTAAACGACTCGATCACCTGGCGTTGCGTAGAGACGACGCTTCTTTGTGTGTCTTCTATCGCATTTATCACGGGGAATGTTCCGAAGGGCTGTTTCACCTGATACCTGCCGCCGAATTCCACCTTCGCACGACACGCCACAAATTAGGATATTATCCCCACCATCTGGATGTGTGGCGTTCGTCCACAGTAAGGTTTTCAAGGAACATTCTTCCACATTTCTACCACAAAACTGTGGAATGAGCTTCCATGTCCGATGATTACGGGGCGATACGGTATGGGTACCATAAGAAATATTTCTATCCATCAGATGATATTATCTAGATCAAAATCGAACAGCCCGCAAGAGCGAGTATCTGCAGTGGAGGGTGTTGCCAGTACTCTTTGCTACTGCCACATTTGAAGGTAAAATCCTCGTGATACTTGGTTGCATATTCAACGAGAGTACGTAGGTAAAGCAACTAAAAACATACAGATTCTAATGCTTCAAATTCGTTACACAATTGCTTCATTTTTAATGTAAAAAAATAATTGGTAGTCCTCTCGACTTTGACAAGCAGTTAATCAGTTAGATAGATATAGATAGATCTCTTAGTTCTTATCAATTACCCACCCGCTGGTCTACTTAATGTAATTTTATTAAGTAGGTAATAATCATAATATAAAAAAGGAAAAAATATTAATGATCAAAAGTTTTCCTGTGAATAGATACTTACACATCTCCGAACCAACCAAAGAAAACGGATCCGAAGGCTTCTGATATTTTACTATACGCATAAATATTGGCAACATTTATTTCTTTATCGCATACCCAATTTTTTTCTGATGGAATTGTCCATTCGTACCAAGTTTTATCGAAGTTATACGAATCACATTCTGTAAAATCAATAGATAATCTTAAAAAATACACAAAAGTAACTCATAATAAGGAAAGGGGGCCAGCGAATGTAAGGCAGTCTTGTTCCAAATAACCGCCACTCAAGTTCATGCATGAACAGCAACATGAAAGATCACTTGATCAATCATCTGGATTATGAAAACAGTTAGTTGGAGCAAAGTCCGCAATTGACATATAGGTAGATATAGTTCATAATATAAGTAAAAATACACGTAATTATTCCTTAGAAAGTTCAACTGTAAAACAGCCAGACCCAGTTAAAAAAATTGTATACCTACACTATACATCCCAGCACAGAAACGTCTGTGTATTTTAAATATAATGATAAGAATTGTTTTGTTACATAAATATGTGTGAATATTATAATTATTAAATATAGTTAACTTAGGGACTTCCAATCCCACGGCCTGAATTCAATCTCGGTATTTGCGGAATCCTGACTATTGAAAATATGCACACTTAAGGCAAATAAAACAATGAATTAATCAAATCAACATTTATTTACGTACATTAAAGAGGGATCAATCAAATTATACCGCTTTTTTTTCACAAAAAAAAATTCAAATTCTTCTTCTTTCTTCTCTATAAAAAACAAAACAAAAAAATAGTTTTCAAAAAATACATAGAGAAAATTAAAAAATCAACCAAAAAAAACACATTTTAAACTGATAAATTATTACTTGATTATTAAGATTGTCAGCTTTTAATTGTAACTGAAAATGTTGCCGAAGGAAACAACATGTCCAAAGTGTCGTCTGCCAAATTACTGCTACTATTTTTCAGTCCGCAATTACCGCGCCCGTAGTCCCGTATCACGCGGGATTAGTAAATGGCAATGGGAAGCCCTATTAGGGACTATACGGCGCTTTAACATACCGTCCTACATAAACACTACTACTCGCATTGTTTATAGTTTACACGTCAATAGTAATTAGTTTTATTATGGTAAAAAATTGTCTAAAAATGTACTTATCTTCAATTGTAAGTTGTAAAAATAAAATAATGAAAATGGAATACCACTCCACAGGTTACTATTTTTTATTCACAATTTTATTATTTTTTATATTAATTAAGGCGTGCTTGGGACACAAAACTTCGACACATTGGTTACTGTCCACTGATGCCAGTTTACATCGTAATAAGTTTCCCCGAAATTAGGAAAATGTAACATGGCCGTACGGAGATCGATTAACTACATGCTTTATATAAGCAGCTTTTTCACCTGTTCCAGTGTGTGCGGGGGGGTGCAACTTCCCTACATTGGCACACGAAAAAAAATTGCATTGAAAGTGTTGCCACATATTCTATTAGAACCGATTCTCAGACTATATAATATTTAGGTTATACAGTTATTTTATAATTATCTAGGCTAATCATTTACGGGTGTGCAAAATAGATGTCATCGGGAAACAGCTGTTATATTTCTGAATGTTGGCCAAGAAGTGCTTAGTATCATTTAGAAAGAAAGATATATAAAATCTAATTAGTTATTGATTTTAAATTATTCTTTCGATTTGATTTCTGAACGACAGGGGACACATCAAAGGAAAAACAAAATGTTCGTTTATATTAATTTTTATCCGAGAATTTTCATATTTATTCACCTTTTAAACCTTTCCTGGACTTCCACAAATAATTAAACACCAAAATAGGCCAAATCGGTCTAGCCGTTCTCGAGTTTTAGCGAGACTAACGAACAGAAATTCATTTTTATATATATAGATAATAAAAAACTACATGTGTACAATGTCACTACTAGTCACTACGCACATATATAAATATTACACTACTTCACAATGATTCTTTAGATTATTCTTAATAAAACTTAACAACGGTTGTACAGTGAGATTAGAAAGAGTGGAATCTTGACCCCGAAACTAGTGATATTGTATCTTCGGGTCATAATATTTACTGTAATTTAAAAAATAAATAAACTTAGAATTCATTTACCTTTAGTTGCGTTTGTGGTATCAGGATCATTATAAATAAGACAACTTGAAAATTTCATCTCTCCGTTAACATCCTTTCGCCTAAAACATTACAAAATTTATTTAAATAAAGCGATCAAAATGCAAGTCATATTTTCTAGCCAAGTTATTAAGCCCATTTATTACAACATATATATATTTCTGCAACCTTATAGTAAGTTTATTTTAGATGATTTCAAGATTTTTTAATTATAATTCGTTCTTATATAAAGACAATAAAGTATACCATAGGTAATTATTGGAATAAAACGCAAGCTAAAGATTATTCTCCGATTTTATTGTACGCATAGATCGTATGTAGCAGAACTTACAACCTAGTAGAAATAATTATTTAATCTTTTATTCACTTTTGTTTTGTACCAAAGGTACCTAATACCGTACATAGTACCGTACAAATTTAAAAAAGAATTAGGTACTTAATATAATTATATTTTATAACACTACTAGCTGCCCTGACATTAGTTTGTTTTAATTTTTACTTCTTTAATATTTTAATGTAGATTTAACGCGTTGTGTTTTATTGTTGCTAATCATTATTCTATTCTATTCCAACAGTCAATGACGTTTGTATCTCTCATCCTAAAGTTCAATTTAGATACGAATGTAACAATTAATTAATGACCTGTTTCACAATATGCGAGTAAAGTTACTATTGCGACCAATGATGTTCCATAAAGACATCATTCGCAGTCTGATAGATGAACGGCAAATGTGTGCTTAAAGACAATGTAAGCACACTTTTCTCTTTAGTCGTGTGTCAACTGTGTGTCAAAATAAAAAAATACTTATGCAAATAATGCATGCGTTCACGACGATAGATAAAGACTAGTGTGACTTATCACCGGTAAGTTTGTTTATTCGTATAAGATGGGCTGGCAAAAAGCGTAAATAATTTAGTAAAACGAATATTTTTTCATTAAATATGGTACAATTATTGACAAGTATTCACATCTGTTTCTCTCCCGCTTGGCAGAATGAGACAGATAAGGACGCAACAGGCACACAGTCAGAAATGAAAACTATAAATTCCCTCTTTTTAATATTTATTTCTTAAAGGCCCAGTGAACAATGATTAGCGATATTGTATTTTACGTACGGAAATTCATTGCCTATAGAGTCGCTTTTTTTAAAGGCCCTTAGAACAGTGTTGTATTTTGTGCACAGAGAGTCATTGCCAGTGAATATAAACGGCTTACAAGAACGTGAACAATTACAAACTAGTGCTATTTACACGGTATCGCAGACGTATCGTAACCTAGTGATAATTGATACTTATTTAGGTTATGTTTAAAGATATTTATTTCTTATTAAAAACATAATATTGTCACTAACATGAGAACATAAAAAGATGTATGTAATAATTTATTTACACCGCAAATATGTAAACGTTAATTAATCTTTTTCAGCTTTTCCGTGAACGAGATAGTGAAAGAGAATTGGCGCCAGATGGTAGCAAGAGAGAGATGTGAAGAATTTTACAAACCAAATATGTCGAGTGGAAATTCATGTTCATATATCATGATACGACTTTTTTAACATTAAAAGTATTGAAATCTCTTTTGAAAGTCAATATATTTTGTAAATTTAGTCAAATAGACGCATATACAAAAATCCAATTAGCCATACTAATAATTTGACAAAGTCTGTCATACCAAGATATGTTGTTGTCCGCATAAACTACAAACACGGACGAGTAAAAAAAGGACTACGTGTCACCTTACATAACAGTGAAGCACCAAAACAAGCCGGTAAACGTGTAAATACATAACCCCACGCACACACTAACACACACACACACACACACACACACACACACACACAAGCCATCTCATAAGATTTGCCATCGTCTGTGACAGAACAGTTTGCGTCGCAAAAAAATATTTTAAAATGCCGTCGTGCGTTGTGAAAAAGTGTAAAAACAACATAATAAAAGTATTTGTGGATATATGATTATTTAAGGCAGAAAAATTGTATAAATACACATACTAGCGTAAAGGTGCTTCACTTGCTAATATCACGGCGCGGAGTCCTTCTTTTTTTACTAGTCCGTGACTACAAATGTCAAAACGATACCCTGGAAAAGATGTTCATGTCTCACAGACAAAAATTTATCAAATTTATTTATTTATTTCAGGGAACTTAAAATTTTAATAACGAGTTTCCCGATTTATTTTATGTAGGTACTTAAACAAAAATATTATATTTGAGTGTTTATCTCTCTCAGATACATTTAGAGCGTTAAGGAGTTACAAATACACGCACGAACCAATAAATAAACATACAAACTTTCGCCTTTATAATACGAGTGTGATTTTTGATTGAAAACTAAAAATACCTCCGACTGCAACTCATCTATCGGATAAAGACATCGTTTGCATTTGACAAAGTATCAATTAAAACCTTAGATCATATTTTATACGTCTATTATTTTATAGACTATGACATATTATGTGAAAACGGCGAAAAAAATTTAAATTAGAAACCTCTATTTTACTATCAAGTGTGTCGCGAGTGTTCGATAGTAAAATAGCTTGTCACGCACACTAAGCTTATATTCCTGGCCTGTTTTTATCGGTTGTCTAACCGCAAAAGACTCTATCTAGACGTATAAATTATATAAGATTATAATAATGTAATAGCTACCTACCGCGTGATATCGCATAAAATACCTACGTCTTATGATGCTTTCGCTCTGAAGTCTGAACTAAACAATATGACATAAGTAACAAATTTATGTACATAATACTAAGTTATCTACGTAACTATGCACCTACTTTTTAGTAAAAGATTTTTAAACGTAAATACGTTGTGTATGTGCTTGTATTTTTTTCGGTCATTCGACAGATGTGGCTCTCCCGAAAAGCGAAATACGTACTCAAAGGCATCATTTTCGATAAAAAAAATAGCTATCTATTAAATTTCTTCCAATCGTTTTTCCATTTTTGGCATCGAAGGGAAAACGGTTTGAAAATCATTATAATTTTCTTAGATAGGATATTTCATTTGTTATAGTTGCACATGAAGCGCCTATTATAATTATACCTAGGATATATTTAGTTGCAATTATAGTATGTGTAATGACGAAAATTAAGAAAGGTTTATCACAAATGATTAATTGACATAGGTATTTAAGTTTCTTTACACGGCAAAACAACTACCCACCCCTACCTATGTTATGGTTATTTTTTTTATAATAAGCATAATTTGTAGAAGTACTATACTATTCAGAGATATTATACCGACAGGAAATTGTAAAATATGAATTGAGAATTTACTGTAAAATCTAAATAAGCTTACGTTACGATATTTCGTACTGGAAACATTCATTTTATTATTTGCATTACCAAACCGACATGCTGTAAGTCATAACTGTTATGCTCTTGTTATCAACTCATTAGCACATACAGTCTACAAATAACATTATTATTTCACTCAACAATAATGAATGAACAAACATGCCGTTGATTATAACTTTGTCAATACATACATTTACGATTCAAATTCAGGATGACGCTGTCTAAATTCTGATATTTTGGATTGGTCTCTGCTGCGCTCCAAGTAGATATCGCAGGCGTAGTCGCAAAGTGCGGCAATTAAAATACTACGCCCAAGTAGGTACTCGAGCCAGTCTCGAACAATTTATGACGTTGACGTGCCACATGCTCTGTTAAACTTTGCTAATAATTGAAACTAAAATGCCAGGTTCCGACTACGCTATTACTAGTTACACTAGTAACTTTGTAAAAAGAATACTACAAGAAATAAGAAAGACACTGGGATCACATATCATCTGTAATTATTTTATTAATTTGCCTATAAAAAAAACTATTGTTCTTAAGTAGTGCGGTATCTAGTTGGAGCGCAGCGGACTCCAATCCTTAATGTAAGTCTAAATTAATGACAAAAATAACTACTACTTATAAACTTTCTTGTATCCAGATAAAATTACTAATTATTACGTTCATAAAAAAATAACAGAAAAAACCCCGACTTCAAACATGCTTAAAAACATAATATAGGTATGCCTCCCTACTTACACTTAAACGACGACTACTTACACTTAGACGTTGGTGTCTAGGACGGATAGGAGTAGATAGGTACCTACCTACACCATTTTAAACGAAATAATAATATTTTAATAAATTTTTCTAATCTGTCCATACAAAACATACAAAAAAAAGCCGTTCGATAATGAGATTTTATAAAAACTAACTTGTGTAATTTTATAGTGTTTTTTTTTTATTTTGTACGTTAATAATATCGACAACTCACCTAATTCAACTATTTTTACTACAAAATGTTTTATTTGTAGTAATAAAATTATTAAGTGAGTAGGTAAATACTTACGTTGGTAAATATTTCGCCTTCCATTCATAATCACTAACATTTTGTGGTTTCTCCGGTAATTTACACGTATAGGGCATAATAGCTAAGGATAACACAATATTCATAAAGGCCATGCTCCAAAGAAATACAACTATTATGTTGTATTTAAAATCGAAATATCGTTGAAACTTCCCATTATCACCAACTTCTATTAGACCGCGATCGTAAACAGATTCCATATTAATTAAAATATTAACAAGTCTCTTCCCTGCGAGTGTTGTGTCGATTCAAATATACGGTAGGTCTGCATTATGTACTTTTGCACAATAATTATGATCAGATATAATTCTTCTATCTTATTTGCTTTCATACTTATAATATTTGTTTGTGTTAAATAGTTAATATAATATTGTTTTGTCTCACTCACGGTATTTTATTACTACATGTTAGCAGTTAGATAAACATTTTAAATAAAAATAAATTCACAGATAGTGATGTTGGGCGCTTAATTCAAATCTAGATAAGTTAAAGTAAACAGAAAATAAATTATAATGCAGTAACAGAAGGCTTAGATACAATTATGTTTCGATTAATATTTATTTTTTGTAGGAAGGTAGAAAAACAACGTAGGTACTTAAGTATAAGATATTTTAACATCATACAATATTTCTGCGGTGCTATAAATGCGGTGGGCTAGGGTCACACACGTAGGAACTCTGTCTAACATTGTTCATTGGACTGTGCCAAATATTTTTTAACCTACATTAGATAGTAGGTACCTAAGCTAACTTTACTCCTCACACCTCATGTTAAAATGTATTATTGGGTATAAATTAAAGTCACGATGTGACAAATGGCGGACAACTTATTACATCAATATCAGCTGTCTTCAGCCAGAATAGGACAGCGCTGTCCGTTACGCTGATTATGGGGAAGCACTTATTTAGTGATGTGTAACACTTCAGAGTGCTCACCATGATTCGGATATCATGTTTGATTAGTCTGATAAGTCGACGTGTCAGTTTGGGCGATAGTGCAGGTTTCGCTTCAACGACACTCCCCACAGTCAAATATTCGATTTTCCGCCTGGTGGAAGGCGCCCAAACATTGAAGCACAATGCTTTTGAATGATAAAAAAAAAGTTCGTAACCCAAGGAACTTGTATATATTGATATTATTCAATTCAATAAGAATAAAAAAAAAAAGACGTGTGGCACTCGGGGACTGCCGCGGTAAAGCTATTGCATAGCATTTTTTATCAACTTATGCAATTATAATTATTTATTTAGTCTTCTTCATAATAATTCACGTTTTTTCTTTGCTACTAATTCAAGTTACATTCTTTGAGCTTGGTGACCGATAAGATTTTTTTTTCTTTTATTGAATAAATGAGAAGTTACTTAATATCGTTTAAAATATTTTTATTATCATACAATACATGTAGGTTATTCAGGAATTTTTATAATTGAAACTATAGGTTTATGGTAACTGAAATTAGAAACATAAGTTTGAGACTGGATATCCTCTAAATATCTAGAAAATACCGCGTCAATGGTGGTCCCATTTTTTGTTGTGGATTCTTGTTGCAGTTAGTTATTATTAATTACATTAATAAACAGATAGATACATACAAACATACATATGTTTTTCGTATTTATGAATCAGTTACTGGGTGATCTGGTCACTAGGCTTGGCTAGATGTCGAAGGTCTATGTGTTGAATTTAAATAGACATCTATCAGTGAAAATTCACTTCATGCTTAAACAGGCTTAGGACTGTCTACCGTGTCTTGGCTCAAAATAGTCCCATTTAGCAGCAAAACGCCGTCGTGGCGGAACGACGCGTCGTTCTAATTATAAATAAAAGCTTTTTCTACAATTATTTGAATATTTTGAAGTTTTCGTA
Organism: Leptidea sinapis; assembly: GCF_905404315.1. Lineage (NCBI taxonomy): Eukaryota > Metazoa > Arthropoda > Insecta > Lepidoptera > Pieridae > Leptidea > Leptidea sinapis. The sequence goes on along the minus strand of NC_066305.1, from coordinate 7,703,664 downwards.
CACTGTGATCACAAATTACAAACACTAATCACCTAGAAATAAGAATTAAGGCTGAATAAAGGCCGGCAACGCTCCTGTGATTCCTCTGGTGTTGCAAGAGATTGTGGGCGGCGGTGATCACTTAACAACAGGTGACCCGTACGCTCGTTTGTCCTCCTATTCCATAAAAAAAAAAAGAATTAAATTTAATAACGCAAAATGTACTTAGGTACATTGATTAGCACCCTGCTTTTGAATGATAATATAAAAAAAAGTTCTTAACCCAAGGAACTTGTATATTTTGATATTATTCAAATCAGTTTGGATAATGTAGACGGTAACCATGCATAATTGTTGTATTTATTTCTATACTATCAATAACTGAAAGCATAGACAAAGGTTCTAAAAATCCAGTGATTGTATTTACTTTCTGTAGAAATATTTTTAGTGCCTACCATTTATTAAAAATTATTTAATCATTGAAAATCAATCAATACATAATTATTTATTATGTTGTAAAAAATATTTTTATTTATTAATATTTCCTCTTACATTACATAAAACATTATTTTTAAACTTCCAAAGTGTGTTTTATAAAAGAAACATCGCAGCATCCTATTACAGGCTTTAATGGTATCATAATAATTTAAATAATATTATAAGAACATTTTCATAAATAGTAAAATAAACCTCTTTATTGGCCTGTTAACTAATTTATTGATGCATATTAGTATCAATAAATAAATCAAATACAACCTTCCTTTGAGATGAACTAAAACAAAATTATTGTATCAATCTTGAGAACTTTCATTTTTGAACTGCAATAAGGCATCTTCTTGAAATAGGTAGCAAATTTCTTATATTTTTTATGGCTATTGAGATTTCATCTTCATCTGCCCATTCCTAAGAAAACCTTCATTCCTGAATATGTTTCACCACCAATTCGGAGCACTACTCCTCATTTTGGTTCATATTCCTGGTTATTTTCAAGTTCTCTTAGCTCAACCTTTAATGTCATCTCTCTTTTCATCAATCGACGATGTTTTTGTTGCAGGCATCTTAATTTCTTTTTTGTTGTTTTTTCTAACAATTGATATTTTTTCAATCGATTCTTAAATTTAATTTCTAAGGCAGAGCATAATTCTGAATCATTGTCAGGCTTATTGATTTTTTGTTTTGGTGATTCTTTTTCATCAGATGTGTCTGAATCCGGTGTAGAAGTGTCCATTCTAGATGGATTGGGTGGTGCATCCGTTCTGAAGGACTTCTTGGGTGCATTTTTCGAGGATTTGGTGGGGGATACAGATATTCTGGACTGGTTGGGGGATGCACCTCTAGAAGATGACTGGGAAGCAGATATACATGTTTTAGACTGGATTGGAGATGAATTGTTTGGAGTTGTAGTAAGAATTTTCTGATTAGACACATCATTGGAATTAGTATTACTGGAGTCACCAGAAGTCTTCATACATTTCAAATAATCTAAAAAGCTAGCTGAAATGTCAATTGGGCAATTTAAAGTGGTATAGTCTAAATTTTTTGTAGGCATAGACCTTCTCCTTAATTTCTGACGGCCACTCTTGGTGATATAAAAATCAGATTCTTTAAAGTGTGCAGAGCATATAATACTATAGTGTGTTGGAGACCAATTGTCATCTTTTCTGTTCTTTCTTATTACTTCCACCCATTTGTTCCTGTGTTCTGGCCCCTTTGGAAACCTGTAAAATTATATATTGCTGTATAAACTTTCATATGCATTTAGTTACAACATACTACACAAACAAAATTTTATTACGAAACTGATAGCATAATTTGTTAAAACCTGTATAACTAAATATGGACAGAGATAGAGTATCAATGAATAAATAATAAAAAAACCGGACACACATGTAATAAATACAAATTTTTTATATATATTATTAAAAAGTATAGTGCACCTACCTATGAAATGAAAATCCTGTATTTTCATTGAGCAGACCTGATGAATTTATGCAGTTATTTACTACACAGTAGGACATTATAAGTCATCAACAAAACGAAAGATATTAACCGTATCGTTTAAACTTTTTACTTTTTAAAAAATTTTTAGAGAAGTATGTATGTTATATTTTTGTTCGTTTAAGTACGAACAAATGTTTGAGAAATCAGGTTAGTTAGGAATCTCGTTAGATTAACAGTGTACTGTGATGGAATTGCAGGAATTACTTAATACTATAGTTAAGAGCTGTTAATACAATTTACCAGCCTAGCGCAACTCCAAAGAGAATAAACACTATGTTCACGGAACTCTAACTAAAAGCGATTCACAATTCAGTCGATTTATTGTATGAAACGTGCAGTCATTGATAGATTGACAGATGACGGCTATAATCTTGTAAAAAACAGAGATCGCCGAAATCCACTACGTTCTAAGGAACTGTTCGCTTTCAAACTTAGCCGGATTGTACATCTCTGCCAATCAACAAACTGTAATTGCTACCTACTATTTCAAACTTATGTCAAATGACTGGATGTTTCATACTAAACTAAATTTCAATTTTTACTGAGGCAGTGCCGCCTCATAATTACATCCTTTTTGCATTTCAAAGAGGGCGCGCACGAGCAACTTAATTGCACGGCAATTTATTTGTCTCCGTCGCCGTCTCCTCGTCGCGATTTTAAAGAAGCGCACACGACAGCGACAGCAAGACAACGTTTTTCTTAAATATTTAACGCAGTCATCAACATGGATTTCGACGGTTGTGTTCTGTGCACTTTTCAACAAAACCGAAGACGACAGCGAAAAAGGCAATATTGGGTGCATCCATGGAATTATGGAATAATAGGCTGACACTAGGAACATTTCATACAATGTTCATGAAATTGAGAGCATATCCAAAAAAAAATTTTCGCTACTAAAATAATTAGCGCTAAAAAAAATTACTCGCTACTAATGAGTGTCGAAAGGTTCGATGAACTATGCAGAATTTTGCGACTGGTATCGTTCATGGAGATACAAATATGAGATAAGCTGTCACACCAGAAGAAAGACTGGCTGTCACACTTAGGTATGCTTACAGTCACACCATATAATTATTACCTACGTAGATGTTTGTTACTCAATAACCCATCTAGCAGATAGACTCAGCTCTGCGGCATATGCAGTTAGAAAGATTAGAGAGTACATGAATGTTGGGACCGCTAGATTAGTGTACTTTAGTTATTTTCACAGCATCATGACGTACGGTATATTAATATGGGGTCATGCTGCTGACATTGATATAGTGTTTGCACTGCAAAAGAGAGCTGTTCGTGCTATATATCAGCTTGGTTATAGACAGTCTCTCAAAGAAAAATTTAAAGAAATAAATATTATGACTGTTCATTGTCAGTACATTTATGAAAATTTAATATATGTTCACAAAAATCGTCACCTTTTTGCTCTTAATAGTGATTTTCATTATTATAACACTAGAAATAAGGGATTGCTTGTAACTAATTCTAGTAGGCTTCATAAGATACATAATAGCTTTAAGGGTAAATGTATACACTTCTACAATAAAGTCCCAGCCACTGTTCAGGCATTATCTATAAATAAATTTAAATGTTTTATAAAAAAATGGCTCTGTCGTAAATCCTATTACTCCACTGCTGAATATCTAAATGATCGGACAGCCTGGGACTAGATTGTGATTATTTTATAGCGACTGTACAATATTGTATATTTTTATTGAAAAGAGCGCAAAAAAAAGAATGCTGGGAGAGTTTCTTGCGCCGCTTCTTCTCTCTCAGAGCGCCATTTGTTTCCGAAGCGGTAGTAGTATCTAGTAGTATAAGAAATGACATCAAAAAGAATTCTAAAGGAATCAATTTTGAGAAAATAAATGCCTTTTATGCCTTTTAACGACAGATAGATAATGACCTGGAATAACACACACTTTACATCCCGATATTGAGACATATGGCAATGACGAAGATTATAAATAGTCTGCATTTTGGGAGCTATTTGTAGGCACAGATATTGGTGGGCTGATTGCAGGCAAATACACTGGTGGGCTGGGTGCAGGCAGAGATATCGAGGAGCTGCTTGCACGAAAAGACATTTCGGGGCTGGTTTAAGGCAAATACACTGCGTGGCTGGATAATTGTGTATCTGGCATCGGCAACTTTGGGTTTCTGTAGGATTATTCGATATTTGCCACCAAATGTACTTGGTTGGCAGTTTACTGAAGTTGGTTATGGCTTGTGCTTCTGTTGTGCTATTTTAAAAATATGTAAAATCTCTATTTGAACGTCCAACTGGCTGTCTTCTGGTATTGCTTTTAATAGAGGCACCAGAGAAAGGGCAAAGTGTGTTTCCTTATCTGTCGGTATCGATGTATTGGCCTGTTTCTTCTCCTGTAAGATATTCAAAAACTATTCTTCATAACATTTAGGTTTTTCAGCAGAAGATTTTTCTTTTCTTGGCCTTTTTCGAGTAATTTCTTCTTCACTGACGTCGTTGTCGTTACTATCGTTATCGCGTTCGGTTGCATTAGGTATTTTTCCCGATGTTTCACGTGTTTCCATTGATGGTACCAGGAACAGTAGATTGTCAAAGTATTTGTACTTTCGTCGATCTTTTTTCGCTGCTTGACCAGACTTAGTTTGCCTTTGATCCCGTAGTTCCATCGCAAAACATGTCTGAATATTTTTCCACCGTTTTTGGACTAATTTAGCTGAAAAAAATAAAAACTGTAATATAAAAATAACACTTAATAAATGCAATATTTAAAGATTGAATAACTATTTAATTAATGCTTTTCTTTTTTTTCAGATATCTTGCGACTGGTGCATGCTTTTACAGTCTGTCATATGATTATCTACTGGGTGTTACTATAGTTAGAGAAGTAGTAAAATCGACGTGTATGCAAATTTGGATACCTACTTGTGCATCCTCTTTATATGCCACAGAAGAGTGAAGAGGATTGGCGAAACATTGCAAGTCAATTTTATGAAATAAATGTTATTATGGAAAACACATTCGACTAATCCAGCCAGCCGGGAGTGGCTCAGAATGCTTCAATTACAAAAAATATTTCCCTATCGTTCTAATGGTCTGGGTTGATGCTGATTATAAATTTGTGTACATTGACGTGGGTGCAAATGGAACAGCCGGAGATGACAGCATATTTCAAAATTCAAACATAGGGAAACGCTTACAGCAAAATCAGTTAAACATATCAGATGACATAACTTTGCCAAATGATGATAATGGAAAACCCAAGCCGTTTTGTTTAGTGGCAGATGAAGCATTTGGATTGTCAAGAAATATATTACGACCGTTTTCACGAAAGGCGCTGACTGTTATAAAGAAGATATATATCTATCGGCATACTCGAGTACGACGTATGGTCGAATGCACATTTGGAATACTCGCCAACAAGTGGAGAATTTTACACAGGCCATTTGATGTTAATCTTGAATTTTGTGACGTAATAGATTATTTTGTTTATTATTTTACTACACATTGTCCAACATCCTTACATCATGTTCCTTGTTTTATTATCAATCACTGCAAAACGTACAATTGTCGTTCTAATTTCCTTACTCCATACAAATATATCGTTGTCAATAATTAAAACTAATAAAAATACCTGCTGTATCATATTTTAATAAAATTAAATAAATTAAGGTTTAAAATAAATCATTACTCTATAACATTTTGGTTGTTTTTTATTATTTTTTATGTTATATTTATTTTTATCAGTTATTTTTCTATATATATTTACGTTATATTTATTTAGATTATTTAATTAAATTTACTGAAAATAGGTGACTATGGATCAAAAATAAATACTTTTGGAAAGAATATTTCATATAAAATTTATTTGATACGAGCTTGCTGCAAATTATATTGAAAACGTTAGGTGACAAGCAATACTACGGCTTTGGCAACCAGACACACAACATCCAACCATGGCCTTAACCTTTATAAGTTGAAAGGCATTCGTATCTCATACCAAATATGTTTCAAAACAATAAAATCACAAAAATACTATTAGGACGCTCGATGACATGACAGATCTTTGTTTATTTACCCCAAAGTTTGACATTGGGCCAAATAAATATATGGGTTACACAATAGAGATGCAAGATCAATAGCTTTGTCCCGTTCTATCTTAGCTTAAGTTGTATATCGCTTGTCCTTTTTATTTGTAATGAAGTTACCGACGCTACTTCTGTAGCATTAATGTTCTAAGAAGAAAAATAATTATTGTTTTTACTGGCTTTATAACTTTGGGTTCTCGCCTTTTTAGTTGAAAAATTATAATTGATGTAGCCGCCCAGTCTATCTCCGACTATTTTTTACGTTTCATTTTACGGTTTTTATTTATAATTAGCAAGTTTTTAGTCTCCCGGCGCCATGACAGCTTTATACCTCCTAATTAGTGCAACGGGATACTTAGTCCAACCCGGCATCTATAATACATAACTATTATATTATAAAACGTTAAAATTCATTATAAGTTCTTGTATTAGGATGGGATATGCTTAATTAACAATTATTTGAATAACATTGTCCTCGTAGACGAAACAACAAATATGAGATAATATACTACTTGTCCTTGAATATCATGAGTATGCTGCAGAGAAAATAGTGTTAGATATTGCACACAACGCACAATGGCCAAGGCCAGACTTCAACCATTATCGATAATGCCCAGTAAAAATACTAGTGAGTCACTTACAAATTTTCTTGGCAAGCTCACAGTTTCAACAAAAGCGCAATACTTTTAAAAAAAGCTTTCTGATGAGTCAAAATAACTCTTTTTCAATATAAAATTTAATTGTCTTGCTTACTAGCGATTCTCCTTTACTCAAATCTAGGCCAGTTTCATTCTATACTCACAAAGTAAAGTACATAGAGACTTGTAGACACATTTAATTTTTTTTTATAATTATTGTACCACACTAATTACACTAAATACATATATATTTTACAGTGTACAGACAGCTGCTGTAGTTACTTTATCAATCTGTGCTCAGGAACTATGATTAATTAGCCTTTGCCTGTCCTAAGTCTTAGTAACTTACGAATAAACGAAAAAAAATAATATGATCAATGATGGCCGAATGGCGGATTGTCATTTTGTTGTATTGAGTAAGCTTGCCGCCTGTGTGATTAGTTCGCGCCTATTGAATTAGTTTAAGTATTTTTTGTACAGAAACATTAATATGGGTGCTTATTTATCGGAACCAATAACCGAAAAGATATCCAATGATGAAAATAACGAGAAGATTGAGTGCGGCGCAAGTTCCATGCAAGGGTGGCGTGTCAACCAAGAGGTATTTTAAAATTAGCATGTCCTTACATCAAATGTATAAAATTCTGAAGGAAATCATGTATTTATACCAGAATGCTTACTTAAATATACTTAATCTTCACTCAAGATACTGATTTAATCTAGAGTATTTGTTGTCGCTCGCCGAACTTAAGTTCTTCACACTGCTATTAAACTATTCTGACTTTATGATTTTCAATATATTTTGTATTGTAGGATGCTCATAACACAATTTTGGACTTTGATGTGAACACATCTCTATTTGCGGTTTTTGATGGTCATGGAGGAGCTGAGGTTGCTATGTACTGTTCACAAAACTTACCAAATTATATCAAAAATACAGAAGCTTACAAAAGTGGTGATTTAGTAAAAGCATTAACAGATGCTTTCCTTGGTTTTGATGCTGCTATAGCTACTGAAGAGGTGATGGAAATTTTAAAAGAATTAGCAGGTGTGTGGATTTAAATAAAATTGTTTCCTATGAGTTTGTATTATATTAAGATCAGTACTAATTATAAAGTATGTTGTAGGTGAAATAAACCCAGCTGGACCTAGTGATAATGAAGAATCTGAAGATGAAAGCATAAGCACACTCCATAAAGATGCTAATCTACCCTTACAGGTAGATTTAATTTAGAATTTGCTTTGGTATTTTACACCTCTATTTTGAATCAACTAATTATACTAATCAAATTTAAATTTAGTCATGCTATTTTTGTTAGATATATATCTTCCAAGTGCTTTAAATATACATAGCAATAAAATTAAATACACCTTTTTTACCATAGTATTTTATATTGTATTTAAATGACTTGTTTTTAGTAATTATTTTATTGTAAAAATTTGTTTACTTATATACTTAACCTGTAGATGAATTTTTTACTCTATTAAGTGTCTCTTTTTTGTGATTATTAGTTTTAATATAAGCTCTCTATGCCTGAAACACAGGTTTACCTAGTTCAGGCACAGTGTTAACTAGCTTTTAAGTAAAACTTGTATTATTATTCTTATTTTGTATTTTAATAATCACATAATAAATTATATGAATTATAAATAATTTGAATTGAATTTATAAAGTGACTGTAATGCAGTGACTTTAAAATATGACATGGCTTATAAAAACAATGTTATGTTATTGTTTGATTGTGTCATTGATAATATGTTAATTTTTAGGAGGTGCTGGCCAGTTATGAAAATAAATTAAGTGTAGTTCATAGGGCACGACTTGGAGATAAAACTACACCTTTATCCCCATGCTTAAGGGCAAAGAAAAATATCAATGAACCAGGCAGCTTGGGTATGTAGACATTTAATAAATTATAATCAAATTATTACATACATAACTTTTAGGGCCTGGTGTAGGTAGATCGTATAAACATCCATAATAGTAGTATAAACCTCATTTAATTTGGAGCCATTCAAAAGGTACACATGTCAACATGCTTCAGCAGGAAAGTTCTCGAATCACAGTAATTTCCCACAATGTCCATTATAATATGTAGATATATTCTGATAGACAGATAACTAGATTTAAATATTATTTTGGTAATGTGTATGTCCAAATCTACTTAACATTAAAGCCAAAATCAGTTGTTTTTTAATGATAGGAGCAGACATCTAAGAGCTTTACCAATTGGAAAGTGCCATATTATTTTAAGCCCAATCTCTTTAAAAAAAAATGGTATGTTTAATGGTAAATTTAACTTTAAAGGTGCTGGAGCTTCCAGCTCTGGTATGGGAGTTAATAGTTTACCAGGCTCCAGCACAGAGCAGCCGGTGAATGAAGCTTCCTCTAGCAGTAATGGTACAGAAAATAGTACATTAAACACAGTGGATGATACAGGTGGAGTGTCATCCACTAACACCAATGGAGATGACAAAGATAGAAATGGAGAGGTGAGGATGAGTTTTTTCTAAAACTTTGCTCAGAATAATGATTCATTTTGCACAATGTATGTAAATGCTGAAAACTAGACAGTTAGCAAGTCTGTAATAATAATGCATATAACTGTTACATTTGAGGGGTAAATTGAAAAGTTTCTATATGATGTTAAATATTAATTGCTGCCTAAGTACATCTGTAATTTTGAATATATTCGGATAATATGCTGCTATTTTATTTTATTTATTTGGAAAACCAACAGCTTTAAAAACTTAAACGATACTTAAGATAATTACAGAGAGCCAATTATAGGTTTCCACAACGGTTTTATGACTAACTATTATGTTTTCACCAGGTATCAACAAGTGAACCAGAAAAGAAATCAAATATTGCGATGGATGTTGACAAGACACAACCAGACAGCTCTGCAGATAATTGTGGCAAACCAGAGCAGAGTGAACCACAACCAAAACAAAATAGCACCACAACAGCTGAGGGTTGCAATGGAGAAGTAACTGATTCCAAACAAGTTGTAGGTGAAGAAAATAATATCACATCATCTAATGGGTCAGCAGCACTAGGAAAAACCAAAGGTAAAGACAATTTCATATTAACTATCTTTTTAGGGTTAAAAATAAGGAAATACATAATACATACCTCAAAGGAAAAAATGGAAACCATGTTGTCCATCTGTCTGTTCCTCAGGACCCCTTATCTTGGGAACACATGGAGATATGGAGTTGAAATTAAAACAATATATTCAATTCTATAGTCTCTTGAAGCTGTGAAAATAATCAAACTTCTTCAGTTACTGTGAAAAAAATATAGCTGTTTATGCTGCAAAAAAAAGTATATTTTGACACTCAAGAGAATCAAAATTTAAGGGTATTTTCTGTTCACCTAGAACAATGAAACTAGGCAAGTAATATTGTCTTATACCGCAAGAATAGGGAAGAGTCTGATAACTATAGATTTGTAATTAAATCATAAAAATCAATTTTATGATTTTATTTTGAGATTTTGTGCAAGGAATTAAGGATATTAAAGGAACAGCGGTCCAAATTTTGGATTAAGTTAAATGTCATCTGGGTTATCATATGAAAGAGTGTGATTTGAACAAGCTTAACAGATTCAAAATTATTTTTATGATTTATACATAGTAATATTACCCATATCAAAAACTAGCTGACCCGGCAAACGTTGTTTTGCCATATAAACTATAATTCACGCGATAGTTTTATAAGTAATAAAATATTGCCTATATAATAGCCTGTACATCATTTTGTTCTATTGTCAATAGTTTTTGCAGCGCACGCAAAAATAGGTTTTCGATTTTACACCTTGTGTTACAAAATAGCAATTTTATTACGGATCCCTAATTTTGAAAAAAAAAACATAGCCTATAGCCTTCCTCGATAAATGGACTACCCAACACTGAAAGAATCATTCAAATCGGACCAGTAGTACCAGAGATTAGCGCGTTCAAACAAACAAACAAACACTGCAGCTTTATAATATTAGTATAGATTATTGTAGAAAGCAGTCAGCAATATCCATTACGGATCTGAAAACAAAGCTTACTAAATAAATAATAAAATTAATAATGAATAATTAACTTGGGGCCATAATATCTCATTATTATATGCATATATTTTAAAATGTCATCAGGAAAAATATTTATTAATTAATTAATATACCGTATAATGAACTATTCTTTTATTTTATTAAGCAAACACAATAAAAGGTATTCTGAGTTAGAGTATGTCTCTTAACTCAGTGTGCCGCTTGGCAAAGGCCTCCCCTTGCTCGTTACATTGGAGTCTGTTGAGGGTCACTCTTCTGAAATTTGGGCCCACTGTTAGTTTGAGTTCATCCTCCCATCTTGTTCAAGGTCTCCTCTGGCTCCGTGTGCAACCCATTGAATACTAATTAGTGACAATTTTGGTGCTTTTCTCCTGGCTATCTCTCAACATGTGGCCACTCCATCTCCATTTCTGCTGATCTGTTTTATTAAGTATGTCGGTTACTTAATTTGTTTTTTGTCTCAGGTCTACATTTCTAATTTTGTCTAGTCTGTGTTCCTGTCATACTTCATTCCATAGAATAGGTAGGATACATGTGTTAAATACTCTCCTTTTTATGGTAATGCTGAGATTAGTGGTCTTCATGACTTCCTTCATAGACCAATATTTTTTCCATCCTTTGGTTATGTATTTATTTCTTTTGCTTGTGAGGTCTAATGGAGATATTAGTTGGCCAAGGTATGTGTACTCTTCTACATATTTTAGGAAGGATGTATTTATGTTAATTTCCGTTTTTATTCAATTGGTCATTAATTTTTTCACTTTCCTTGCATAGTGACTCAATCATACCTTGTAGTTTTGATCTTCTGTAAATCTGAGGTGGTTTACACACACAGTTAATAAAATATGTATTTTTGCATACAACATACATGCTGAACCATAAACTTGTATCCCCTATTAAATTTTTATACCCATTATACTAAGTTTTAATGTTATTTTTTTAAATCTGTGGAGTTTATAGCCTAAACAAATTTTCATTACAATATAACAAAGTTAGCATATTTGTTACGGTTCTATTATGATAGTCAAAATAAAATCTGAAATAAATAACCATTAAAACCTTTTTTTAAATTTATATTTAGATAAATCACCAGTGTCAAGTACAGATAAGATAGTCCCAGAAACTCCTAAGAAGAAAATGGTGAGACGTGCAGCTGCTGCTGTCTATGAAACATTATTGAGGAAAGCTGAAGAGGAGGACGAGGAAAGTGATTCAAATGATGAGACATTTGAAGGTGGTGAATTAGATTCATCTGAAGATGAGAATTTAAATGGTGTTGAGGATTCTTCTAATGATGGTAAGTTACTGTTATGTAATCTTAAATCTTATAAATTTGTTTTTATATAGGGAACACTTCATTCAAGCAATCATTAAGAAATAGAATTTACTTATTAAGTTATCAATTATAATGAATTAAAGCTAAAGTTAATCAATTACCGGCTGCTGTTCTCCTGAACTGATAAAACTTAGGAACATTCAAGAAACACGCATACTTCCCACCTTAAAGGCCGGCGACACATCTCTTGGCACCTGTTGTTGCGGATGTCCATGGGCAGTTGCCTCATTACGTGAGCCTCTTGCCAGTTTACCAAAGAGGCTTTTATAAAAAAAACATTAGCTGCAAAATTTTGCATTTTTTAACTCTTTTCACATGAAAAATTTGAGCTTAGAATATTGCATATTTTAGCATTTTTTGAATTTTAAAATAAAATATGTTCAAATGTTACACTGCCCACTTACAATTATTTTTCATTTATGAATCATTAAAACAATATTTTTTGGCATTTTGTAGCATATTAGTGGTGGTCTAGCATTATTTTCGTAGAAATCTAGCAATATTCACAATTACAACGGCAGCACTGATTAAGCCTTCTCTTATCTTAAGTTTGCCGTATTCATAATAAAAATATCATTTATTTTAAGGAGATGAGGGAGAAGAAGATGAGGTAGAAGAAGAGGAAGCTGATTCCAGTGATGATGAATGGGATCAAAGCGCCTCAATGACTGAAGAGCCTGGAAATGATAGTGGCTGCACTGCAGTTGTGGCATTGTTGAGAGGTATATTGGAATAATATTCTCTAAGTTCTAAAGATCTGTATTATTTATTATCGGTAAATTAAGTAAACAGATGTATATGTTTTGGGTGTCTTCATGATTTTTGACTTGGTGTCAGTAAAAAAGTGTCACTTTTATTATTAGTTTTTTTATAATTATTAATTTATACTATTAACGAACAATATTCACAATCTGTTGCTTGACCAAAACTAATTAATTTTCAGGAAATGAGTTGTATGTGGCAAATGCAGGTGATTCCCGTTGCATAATATGTAGGGAAGGCAAAGCTATTGACATGTCCATTGACCATAAACCAGAAGACACACCAGAGCTGGAGAGAATCACAAAAGCTGGTGGGAAGGTATCTGGTGATGGCCGAATAAATGGTGGTCTTAACCTATCTAGAGCTATCGGGGATCATTCATACAAACAAAATAAAGAATTGGGTCCAACAGAACAGATGATCACAGCTTTACCTGATGTTAAAACTCTCACAATAGAAAAAGAAAAGGACCAATTCATGGTGCTGGCTTGTGATGGTATTTGGAACTTTATGTCTAGTCAAGATGTATGTGACTTCATTATACCCAGGTTAGCTGAAGGAAGGGAGAGACTGTCACAAATATGTGAAGAGGTCTGTATTATATATATTTATTAGTAATAGTCCTAACATTTTTAAATATTTTGTAACAAAAATTTTGTCTGTAATTCTACATAATATGTCCACTACCACTGAGCATGCAGAATGACACCTTAACCTATACTCATCAGACAGAGTCTAGAGGGCCAGATGATATTCCATTCACTATGTTTTGAACTGACTTCAAAGTAAGCCCATTCTAATATCTTAATATACAGGATGCAATTGTTAAGTGTGACCAGGCGATTATTCGGTAACTATTACAGATTTCAAAAAACTTTAAACGGATATCAAAAGTATGTTACCTAATCAGGTATATAACATCAATACCTTTTTTTAAATCAAATGAATAGAAGTATTCAATATATTGATAATAGATATTTATATTATTTAGTCTTATTACTTTGTTAGGTTAATAAACAGTTTCCTTTAATATCAGTAATAAACTTTTAAATTAAAACCCTTTCTATTAATCACATACTTTATGTAATAAAACAATTATTTTAATATTTTTTCAATACAATCTCAATGTGTCACCTGTAATATTCATTAATAATACACACATATATCAAAAAAGATACACCAGAATCATTTTAACCATCTTTATTACAGTAAGAAATTGGTACTAGGTCTAAATCATGTGCTTATAACAAATTGTAGATATGAGTGAACAATCAGCACATAGATAGTTATGAGTTTTATTTAAAATTCACGGACTAAAAATGTGTTATTATTAGCACTGAGTGAACTTAATTTGTGCAAGCAAGATCCATTTCTCAAATTACTCTGAGCGCTTATCATCTTTAAAAGATATCATTACATAATAATATAATAATACAGGTGAAGATAGTTTAAACTGATTAGTCCTATTTTTGCAGATGTTCGATCATTGTCTAGCTCCGAGCACGGTAGGGGATGGAACAGGCTGTGATAATATGACTGCTATTATTGTACGGTTCAAGGATGGGGCCATTGCTGAAGTTGGTCAGTTCTCAAACTCTGAGGCTCCAAAGAAGAGGGCCGCTGATGATGAGCCAAATGTGGAACAACAAGATTCTAAACGGCCAAAAATTGAGGATCCATTGTCCAGTTCATTAGTGACTTCAAGTGTTTAAACAATTTTTTATTATTACTGATAGGCTTAACTGTTTAAAGTACAGAGGACTGGTGACATACTGTTAGGGGCTTATAAATGTTCCACTTTCCTTTATTAATATGATTGATTTCTTTTATTTCTTTGATAATCATTTCCTGAATTGATTTCCGACACATCATTATGTACTATGATAAGTCTTAACAATAGTGAAATCGATGCTATTGATATTTTGTACTAATCATTTCCAGTAATTGATAACAAAATTTCATTCCATCAAGTTGTGTTTTGAATAACTGATGATACTCCACTTTTGTATTACCTAAAATATTTTTGTATCTGTCACGAAGATCATTATATATTGCAATGGAAGTCATTATTCCGGTTAAGTATAAACTTTCTTTTGACATACAATAATTTTCTTTATATTTTGAAATACATATTATAACATTTAACCTATAAGTAACATGATGATGAACGATCATCTTAAATAATAAGACAAAAATTATTTGACATTCATTATTTATTATAGAACTGACTTCATTTAATGTTAGTGTAAGTAGAAGATAAGCTCATAGTGTCTATTCAATTACATTTTGTGATTGGATGTTGTAGCAGCATAACGTCAAATATATTTGGTATTGGATTGGAATTATTACATGTTTCTTTGTTGGTTTTATCCAGGTCATTCAATGGCATGGGTTGCTTACTTAGTTTTGATTTTGTGATTCAAATTATACATGTTGTATATTAGCTTGATGGTAAATAATTGATAAAATATTATAATCTTTGTTTAAGTGTGACAGGAGTCTGTTTCATAATTATGTGTACTAAACATTCTATGAGGTTTGCAATTATAAACAAGATCCGACATGTAATTTTGACAAATAATTAGCATTCATAGTTATTTTTAAGGCAGCATCAATAATCAGTATGTTCCTTAGTAAAATTAATATAAAATTCATTTATGTTTAAAATATTATTGTTTCGTTATTATTACAAGCCCTTTTCAAGATATATTGTCAAGTAATCCTAGTGGCGTAAATATTTTTCTTTTTTTTTAATGTGACATTTTGTTACTTCAATACTTTTGTGTGTTTAGTGAGAATACATTTTTACAGACTGTGTCAATCGTTTTATTACATTTCTTAATATACACTGTGCAAACCTTATAAATAGTATGACTTGTTAAAAATATTATTAGACTGACATATTGAAGTTCTGGGTTTGAATCCCGGTAGGTGCAAACATTTATATGATGAATATGGATCTTTGTTTCCGAGTCATGGATGTTTTCAAGTATCAATGTATGTTTGAGTAAGTATATTGTATTAAATATATTATCATTGTGTTGTACCCACAGTACAGGCTATGCCTAGTTTGGGGCAAGATAATTTGTTTAAAAGTGTGTCAATATTATATTATATAAATTCAACTGACGATGCAACAAATATGTAAAGAAAATACGGTAAATATGCAGACAAGTACGAATCCGCCTATCGCAATGAGGGCAACATACAGTTGAAAAAACAAAGTAATTGAACAGCACTGAATATTTTGCTATGAATATTATTTATTGTAAAGAAGGATTCAGGTTCAATGGGGAATGTTAAGGACGCCTCAAACATACATTTCTATGCTGATGACAGATCTGGAAATGCCGTGTACACTGGCCATGCAGATGTCATAGGAATTCGTCAACCAGTGCCGGAAGAAACTCAGTGTCTTCTATCGACTCCTCGCTTGAGAGGGTCGCAAAAAGGGGTAAAATAGACTGTTCAATCTAACCCTCAAAAGACTCAAGTTTGCGCGTTTACCAAAACAAAAACACATTTGTCGTATCACCGCTCTTCGACAACACTTCCTTTATGCCTCGCATTGTATCGGAATATTGGATCTCGAGCGATTGCCAACTCCGCGGTCATAAGTAGAGCACGGCAATGCTTCAAGCCGGCCCACATTCTAGCGCTTTACAAAAGCGCAAAGTCATATGGAGTATTGCTATCATCTATGGTCTGGCGTGCCCCAGCTTCAGCTTGAAACATTCGACCGCGTGCAACGCAGTGCTGCTCAAATTGTTAGGGATCCAGTGTTCCGTGAACGGCTAGATCTCTAGGCGTGGTGTATCGAAGTCACTTCATTGGGTCGTCTACCGTATTTATCACAGGGTTCCGAAGAGTTGTTTGACTTGATTCCTGCCTCCATTTCACTTTTGCAATAAGTACATGCGGTCTCCGCCGCCCACATTCTCTTGCATCACTAGATGAATCGCGGGAGTGTTGCCGGCCTTTAGAAAAGTGTACGCGCTTTTTTGCTTTGAAAAACAAACAGGGATTCCATACGTGTGCACCGGTACAAAATATATACGTAATAGTACGAGAATATCGCATTCTCAAGTTCTAGACTTTTTTCGGACGGAAAAATAGGGCCTTGTGAACCATTTTGTACCTACAAAGCATGCAATCTGGTAATCGGTTTCAGAAAGTCGAACCGTTAAGGCGCAGTCATACCTTAAAATTAGTTTCTTAGAGTCGATTACAACATAACGTAATGAAAATATTCCGACGCAAAAAATACAGTGCACAAAGTAGGACTTAAAGAAAATTATATAATTATATAACCGAATAGAATATTTACATATAATTTGAAATATCCAATAAAAAATTTGGAAGTTGCTTCCTAAAAATAAACTTTGGAGTCAAAAATCTCCGAATTTTCAGCTATAACAACATTTTTTTTAAAGAAATAAATAGAATTAGTAATTTTCAAAACTTAACCGAACAATTTTTCAATTTAATATGTACTTAAATTTTTATATAAACAAAAGAAAATCAATAAAATAAATGCCCATTTGCAGCTTAGCCGTATTGTAGGGTTGGTTATACCGTTTACAATCCTAGTGAGTCGGCGACTTAAACTCTAATTTTTGTAAATTATCAAAATCTATTTTAGGATTTTCCTTTACTTGCACTGTTAGTTTTTTTCACGTCTAATTTCTAGGTCTAAGTATATTCCTACTTTCCACTGACGTTTTAATTTAACGAGTAATAAAATAGCTTTGATGGGTGGATCTTGTGATTGGTTTCAATTTCAAGCCTTTTACCGCATCAATGGACCGCAGACGTATTTTGTGTTAATTTCAAATCGATTTCTTCAAGCGTTCCTAAAAAAAGTCGTGGCGGACGGATAATGTAGTGATTTTTAAATGTTATAGGTATTATGGATAACTGTATTCAGTATTACAAAAGAAAAAAATCCTCGTTTATAATAATAAGTATTTATTGGTTTATTTATAAGTTAACGTAATTGGGTTAGGTACTCAATGGTTTCCGTCTGCGAAGCCTCCAATATCTGTAAAGCGTCATATTCGGCATCTAGTTGTTCAAGGGTCATTGTTTTGTAACTGATCTCGGCCTAAAAAATAAAAAAAACGGAATGAAAATTCTGTATCGGGCAATTAAAATATCAAAGTTTGCTATTTGTAGCACATTAGAAAAAACTACATACGGGGTTTAAAGAGAGAGGCGCAGGTTCGAGACCCGCATCGTTCATAAATTTTGGTTACAAATTTAATTTGTACCTATATATAGTATTGGGATATACACCTGTAATTTAGCTTGCTCACTTTCTCTTTCCTTCGTTATAGTTTTAAGCAAATTCATTGAACCAATGGCCGCCATCTTTTGTTTTTCCACGTTGTCGCCCAACTCCTTCATTGTGTCTAATAGTGAGTTAATAATCTTGCTAAAATCATTAACCTCTGCAAAATATGGGTCTTCGTTAGGATAAGACATATCTAACAATTTATTAATAGAAACAATAATTTGGTTCAAAATATTTCTTAGGTAACCTCCCTAATCTTAAAATTAATAATATGTCACATAAAATTCTACAAAACGTTGATTTTGAACGTTGTTAAGATTTAACCTTTGATTATTAACCTGTCTAGTTCTTTCTAATTCGAGCGTAAGTGGCAAAAAAGTCAGTCAACTGTTGGCTTATAAGCTTGTGGATCCCGCCGATATCTCTGCCAAATATCTCGAACGCCAGTTCTAGCCGAACCCAATAGACGACTAAGAGACCCCGCAAACTGCAGACTTTTGATCGGCCGATAGTTTGGTTGGTTCCTTATTCAGTATGAAGATATATGAGAGTGCGCACATTATAACGATTCGGTATTGGCCGACAAAAAAGTTTGATGGGCTACACGATTGCCTTCAAACTGAACCGTCAGCAAACTATCGGCCGACTGTTAAATCAGTACAGCGCTCTTCTAGGCGCGCACACCACCGATTGTTTAGTCGGCCAGACTCATCAATAGCCGATTTAAAACTAATAGCGAATCGTCCCTAAAACTGTCGGCCGATAGTTGTCTAGTGTGCGCACTCATCACAGACCCAACTGTTTAGTCAGGCCAGTGTGCGCACTTAACAGCCGAACTCAACCAAACTATCAGCCGACCAAAAGTCTGCAGTTTGCGGGATCTCTTATAGATAGCAGTCGAGCAACACCAGGAGAACTACTACATAGTGCTGACAGTTTCACGCAACTGCAGGACATGGCACTCGCAGCCGATTAACGGCTGCCGCTTCCCGCAGAATATATTTTTACTCTAACGTATTACGTGTTCTCCAATCACAACTTAAGAGAGATCTAGAAAGTTGAAGGCGAGACACAGAATTCGTACTAGTCATATTTGAATGATGCAACCTAACATATCATATTAGGTATGCAGTAAAAATACCATGCAACCGACGGAAATGATAAGGGGGCCTAAAAACCAGGCGAAAAGAACTTAATTCGAATTAGTTCTGTACTGTGGCAAAATACCAACCCGTGTGTGAACACGCAACGTAGGACGTAGGTATGTATTGAAATAAACATTCAAGATCAAAGTAAAAACCGGGAAGTACCCAATCATCATACTAACTTAATTCGTAGTCCTTGCTTGCCTCTTTTATATCTTCAGTATCTTTGATCACACTGTTATCGATTATCCTAATCTTGTTTATGTCGTCATAAAATAAGTGAACTTTTTCCAATTCTTCAGCCATCGCTGAAGATAATAGCTAAATATATATTTAAAGAAGGTACCTACTAAAGTAATTTACTTCAACCTGTTGTGACAGTAGGTGACTATTTTGTCTCCAATAGCAACCAGCATAAATAGTATCTCAAGTCATAATCGGTACGGAATCTACTATATCTGCGTATACTCTATGGATGATAAACAAAATTTCGATTACATTTACAGTCTGTGCGGGTAATCCCCGAAGTGAGGGGTATCACTTAAAAATAACAATTATATATTGTTTTGATATTTGAAACCAAAGTTTGAAACTATGTTGGAATATAATGTTTTCAGAATTTTGTCTTTAACCTTTCAAGGTGAAGGTGGTTAAAACTGCAGCTGTGTTGGAGATATTAATATAATGAGTGTGATTAGTATACATGAACATTTTATATTTCATCACACCGAGACTTGAAAAAAGGTGACAAAAATCTCACGTTCAATCACTGCTGTATATTTCTTGGATTTACGAATAAGTCCGCTGCCCGAGCCTTTGTATAGGTACCTACTGCAATTTGCCAAATTGATTGACAATTTTATATTAAAGCCATAAATGCGATTACTTAATATTGCTATAATATGTATGTTTGGAAACATAACCGCCGTCGAAACGCCCACAGGACAGTTCAAGAAACACCTCCTAGCTTACGAACTCGAGTCCTGCATAATTTTAATTATTAATTTGTCTCACAAAGTGCTATGCTCTAAAACTAGATGGCAGGAGTTTCAAATAAAATTGACAGTTGACAGTTCTTATCAGCACGACTTCTCAAAAGTCAAAACAATATCAAAATTTATTTGTTTTGTAATTAATTTGTTGTAATAAACAAGGACAATAAACTATAAAAAATGAAGTAACGTATAAAAATATAAAAACAATTTCACAAATTGAGAAGGTACGCACTATTTGATATAGATTTCTTTAAATTCATCTAATGTCTGACATTAATATATTTATGATTCATAGTTGCCAAATATTTATCACACAATCATGGATGGCTTAACACAAAATGAAAAGATAATTTGGAATTCATGGGAGCAAAAGTCTGCTCGAGATGTTGTTCGTGAAGCAGCAGCTAAGGGAACTCACATAAACCTAGCTATAAAATATTTAATCTACAAGAATTCCTGGAATGAGACAGTAGCAAAGGATTGGTTTATAGCAGAGGTAAATTTATAATATTCATTTACATCTAATGGAATAATGTGTGCTTTATTTGCTTCATGAATTACATAATTAATTTAAATGAAATATTTTGAAACAGACATTGAAGTATAGCTGAATTGTACAAATTTGGATATTTGTTTAAAAATAGTTACACACATTTAAATCCATATTCTATAATCCGTAATAATATTGTGTATTATTTACTTGTAATTCACAACCTTAAACTTAGTTTGTGTTGCTAGGTCAAATCATGGACAGTTCAACTACTTATGCGAAAGCAAATATTTAAAGTGTTGCATCTGTTGAACAAAGTTGACATTAACCCTGAGGATCATTTAATGACATTAGCACAGACAGCAACAGAAATTGAATATAGAGACTTTTTAGTTGAACATTTGCAAAAGATCACTAAGGATATGAAAAGTGAAAATATTGCTAGATGGGAAAATTTTCTTAGACATTGGAACTTGCTGCGTTACCTTGAAAAGTCTTTTGAAGTAGAAGGAAAGTTCAAACAAAACAAAGTATTTGGTACCGGCACTGACAGAGTATTTGTTAATGAAAGTGAAATTAAAGAATTAACAATAGAAAAAATTGAAAAGTATTCTTCTGATTGGAAATCTAATGTTGCTACAGCATTGTTTTTTGATGTATTTGGTAAGTTTGATTAATGTAATAGATCTATTAATATTTATTGGGTTTCTGTAGTAGTATTCAATTTCTCTATAATGTCGTGGCCGAATGCCCCAGTAGCCCATTCATGAGATTGTTAATATTTTTCTAATTTATATTCCATTATTGAGAGGTTCGAAACCATCAATTCATAGTCAACTCTAGAATTTCGAATCTCGCAGATTTAAAATAGAAGCAAATATTATGATTTTGAGGGAAGTCACTTGAAAAATAATAAAATTTGTTTAAAAAAAATCCTGGTTGATGGACTTGTTTAGTCCAGCTTTGAGAAATAAATGTGGTCATTATTTTATCTACAATAACTTAATTTATAATTATCTATTATTACTGTAAAATATCATATTTAACATATAAACATATTCTATTTTTTGTTATTTTTGCTTAAATATAATATGCATTTTTGTTGTAATAATAATAAGAATTATAATTTATATTACAACAAATTCTCATAAAAAGATAAAGAAATATTTAAAAATAAAAGATTTTTAGCAAAAAGTAGCAAACTCCTTAATAACCAATTCCTAGGCCAAAAATATTGTAAAATTAGGTCAAAAAACCAATATAATAAAGAATTAACAGAGTCCCATGCAGTACATAAAATTGATACAGATATATTAAATAATAAAATATCTTCTCTAGAAACAATGTTGCAAAACATTACTCAAAATATAATTCAGCGCAGGAGCAAATATCAGAACATATAAAGCAGGCTGATTGCTTAGTTAAATTAGGCAATGAAAACATGGAACACTTTGAATCCTTTATAAACTATAATAATAATAATAATATGTGCCACTGCTCCAGCACAACTAATAAACATTCATTAGAAAATTATCAATCAATCAAATTATCTTGATAATTTTCTTTAAATGGGGATACACTTATGTATCCCCATTTAAAACTAGTCAAAGTATGGATACAAGTGCATCAAGTAGGTTTATATTATTTTCAGACAAAATTGGCCAAGGGTTGGACCTTTATTAAATAATGCAGTTGCAAAGAATTGTGAGGTGATAAATATATGTAAACCCAATATAACTTTCAATAACCTCATAAATTCCATACCAAAAATAAATCTAAAAGAAAAAACGATCATAGGTATAATGTTTGGTAATAACTCTCATAATATTAGAAATAAGGACCTAATTAAAAATATAGAAAAATTAATTAATATTTCCAATAACACAAAATCTAAAGTGATGATGTGTACATTTCCATACTCCTCGGATTTGACACAAGAGCAAAATAGAAAAATATTTAAATTAAATACAACTTTGTATAATGCGACATTCCACAACAATGAAAATTTAATTTTATTTGACACAAATAAATTCATTAATTATAAACTGAAAATAACCAATGGTAACCTATACCTACCATTTAGAGTTAAGCGACAGCTGGCTACTTTAGTAGCCTTAGTCAACAAACTACTTCCTCTGTAGTATTATTTAATAAATATGCCTCTATTGGGCAAAATTGTAAAATAATCGACATACAAGCCTCTATTGGGGAATGTATTAGTACTAATGTTCAAAAATATAACAATGAAGATTTTTCTTCAATTAATTTAAATTAAGTTATTTGACAAGGGAGGAAAACTCTTGCAATATCATACAAAATAGGCAACATTCACCAAATATAAATGTTACTGCTATAGATAATCATAATATAAAGCTCATAAATATTGTTCACCAGAATATACAAGGTATCTCAAGTAAGGAATTAGAAATTGAACTGTTTTTGAGCTGCTGTAATATAGATATATTACAGAACATTGGCGTAAGAGTCATCAGCTCCAGTTTAGTTTTAGAGAACATAAAGTAGTCAGTTCGTTTTGTAGAAGTAGGGCAATACATGGAGGTTCCCTAATTATTATTAATAATAGATTAAAATGTAAAAATAGAAGAGATATTGTTAATCTCTCTATAGAACAACTAATTAAGATAGCTTGTATAGAACTTGAGCAATTTATTATTGTAAGTGTATACCGCACCCCCACTGCATCATATGAACAATTCCAACATAGAATGGAGGAGGTACTATCAAAATTTAGCAAAACCAGCAAGTCAATTATAGTGTGTGGAGATTTTAATATAAACTTGCTTGAACCTTCGGCCAATTGTACTAGCCTTAAAAATTTATTTCAAAGTTTTAATTTGTTCAATGTATTTTGGGAACCTACCATACCAGTTACGGGTAGCCGTCTTGAGAGTTTCAGAAATAATTTGGTAAATACTATACCATATATACAGTGTGGTGAAACTGCTAATTTTCACTATAACTTAGTCTTCAATTCCTTCTGTGAGGAATTTGACAGGATTTTTACTCCAGTAACTGTGACAGTAAACAACAAACATTGTTTTAATGATTGGGCAACAATGGGTATCCACAAAAGTCGTAAAGGCTTATATGACCTTTATTATGAGGAACATTACAATAATAGTGAAGAGTTTAAAATATCTGTAAAAAAATACCCCAAGCTCTTTAAAGTAGTTTGTCATGAAGCGAAAACTGAAACTGAAAAATAATAAAGTAAAAGCGACTTGGAGTGTAATTAACAATGAAACTGGTAGATCGAATTGCCGTAACACCTCTATCTGTTTAAATATTAATAATCGCGTTATAAATTCGGAAATAGAAATTGCAAATAAATTTGATAAATACTTCTCCGAAATCCCGATTGTCACGACCAAAGACCTTAACTCTTCGCCAAAAGCAGCATATGATATGCTTAAATTACGCCTACCAGTATCTTCCACTGATTTGAAATTTAAGTATGTTACAGGTAGCGATATAATAAAAATCTTCAAATTAATTAACCTAAAAATACGAAAGACCTATGGGGCCATTGGACTAATATTGTAAAATACATACTTGACATTATAGCACCGGAATTAGCAATAATATTTAATGAATGCATAGATGAGGGTGTGTTCCCTGACCTCATGAAATACAGCAAAGTTATACCTTTGTTTAAATCGGGCAGTTCTTTTGACCCTGCTAATTTCAGACCTATTTCAGTGCTGCCTGTTTTTAGTAAAATTTTTGAAAAACTTTTGCTTCAACAGCTACAAATGCATTTTTGTAAATTAATGAACAAAAATCAGTTTGGTTTCACTAGGGGCATATCAACAATTAATGCGGGTACTTGACTCATTGAGCACATCTTTGATGCCTGGGAGGAGTCACAGGATGCATTGGGCATTTTTTGTGATATGTCTAAAGCATTTGACTGCGTCCACCATGAAACTTTACTCCTAAAACTAAAACATTATGGAGTGAAAAATAGAGCCCTAAATCTGTTAAAATCATATTTAAGCGAAAGAGTTCAGATAGTCGATGTAAATGGCAAACGGTCTTCGGGTAAACCTGTGGGAATAGGTGTTCCACAGGGTTCTATTCTCGGTCCTTTCTTGTTTCTTATATATATAAACGATCTACCGTTTGTGGTAGATGATAGCCATGAGATTGTATTGTTTGCTGATGATACTTCACTTATTTTTAAAGTGAAGCGACGTGCGGATATTGATGACGAGGTAAGCAATGCACTCTCAAAGATAGTGCGTTGGTTTGAGAAGAATAATCTGCACTTAAACAGTAAAAAACAAAGTGTTTACGGTTCATTACACCAAACACAGCGGAGGTACAAACCAACGTAGTTATAAATGACCAGAGATTGGAACTTGTGGAGACTACGGTCTTGGGTATCACGTTAGATAAAAAGCTTCAGTGGGGTCCACATATTACCCATCTAGCAGATAGACTCAGCTCTGCGGCATATGCAATTAGAAAGATTAGAGAGTACATGAATGTTGGGACCGCTAGATTAGTGTACTTTAGTTATTTTCACAGCATCATGACGTACGGTATATTAATATGGGGTCATGCTGCTGACATTGATATAGTGTTTGCACTGCAAAAGAGAGCTGTTCGTGCTATATATCAGCTTGGTTATAGACAGTCTCTCAAAGAAAAATTTAAAGAAATAAATATTATGACTGTTCATTGTCAGTACATTTATGAAAATTTAATATGTGTTCACAAAAATCGTCAATTTTTGCTCTTAATAGTGATTTTCATTATTATAACACTAGAAATAAGGGATTGCTTGTAACTAATTCTAGTACGCTTCATAAGATACATAATAGCTTTAAGGGTAAATGTATACACTTCTACAATAAAGTCCCAGCCACTGTTCAGGCATTATCTATAAATAAATTTAAATGTTTTATAAAAAAAATGGCTCTGTCGTAATTCCTATTACTCCACTGCTGAATATCTAAATGATCGGACAGCCTGGGACTAGATTGTGATTATTTTATAGCGATAGAAGTGACTGTACAATATTGTATATTTTTATTGAAAAGAGCGCAAAAAAAAGCGGTAGTAGTATCTAGTAGTATAAGAAATGACATCAAAAAGAATTCTAAAGGCATCAATTTTGAGAAAATAAATGCCTTTTTTATGCCTTTTATGGGTATAATACACAAAACAAAATATTGATATTTTTAATTCATGTTTGAAACTAGATTTATTTACAAATAAAATGATGAAAAACTTGTTTCATCTATCAAATAACAAAAAAAGTTAGAAGGATTTTAATTTTAATATCTTAGTTTTGACACAGTAGCTCTATACAAATTTATTTTGTGATATAGGGACAGAAGACCCTTACTATTAACAGTTTAAATACTTCTTACTTTGTTTGATTTTAATTTTTCTTCAGTGCACATCTTTATTTTTATCTTAGTTTATATTGAATCATAAAAAAATTTAGTCAAATAGGTACCCAATTTGTAAAAACATGGATTAGCATAGGGGAAGTATTTATTCTAAGGCTGCCATAGTACTGTTATTAAGAATGATAAAGATTAGTAGTGATCTCATAAAATTAGAGAAAACTCTGTAAATTATGATTGAAAACTTTCTTTTAAAATTAATCTTTTAGAGTGAGTCTCATAAAATAAGTACCATATATCATAATAATTTTTCTTTATAAATCAATTTTGTAACCAAAATGTATGAATTATGCGTGACTCGGACTCGCGAGCTCTTGGGTTCGGTCCGAGAGCTCTTACCAACTGAGTAGATGGAGCAACAACCTGAGAGTTGAACAAGATATACTAAGATTTACGAACCATGTGTTGTACAGTTGTCTTAGTTAGTAAAAGCACTTGAAGGAAACCCGATAGGTCGCGTGTTCGAGTCATGCATCATTCATAAATTTCGGTTACAAATTTATTTTGTATAATTAATCCCAGAAGTAGGGGATATCACTTTAAAAAATAACAAATTGTTTACTTTTTCTTCATAGCGTTTTTTTATGACAGTTTATACAATCAATCTAGTAGTATCATTTAATTGAATAATAAAGTGGAATAATATGATGATCCATTTATATTTATTTATAATAAATAAATACAAAGAAAACCCTAACTCCTTTTCATACTGCTACTGGCACCAATAAGTTGTGCTGGAGATTGGAGGATTTGTGCTAGATGTTCAACCTGCATTCTCGAACTCATTTTTTTTAATTAAAAATCTACTGAATCTGCCAGCCAATTATGTTCGGAAAAATAGGGTGGAAGGACACTTTTTATGACAGTGGAGTACAAACAAGCATAGATGTGGGTCACCTCATAGAATGTGATTATCGATCAATACTGTTGCCGACCTTTAAAGGGTCGAATAATGAATTTAGAAATATAATTTTGTCGAATAACCGACGTCTTTTTTAAACATTAAGAAAAGCTTCCAATATAAATAACAACACTTTTTTTAATTTGAGTATTTTTTTTATCAGTGATTCGCTCTTAAACCTGAATTGCATTGTTTTAGAATTCTCACTTCTGGAATTTACATCAGCAACAAAAGCTTGGACTTTTCTTATTCAGAACAATAAAGCAATGGTTTTAGTACGCTGGATCAATGTACAAATGTCTGAAGTTGTGAGAGATATGAACACCCGTTACTCATTCTTTAGCAACGAAAACTTTGAACGTAAACTTTTGAATGTTGATGCAAAAGGCCTAAGTGGCAGTCTGTTAGAAAATTTAGATGTAATTTTTCGAAAATGGTCTATCACTAATGAAATGATTGAGTATGTTGCTAATAGTAATTGCTTTTCATACACGAAAATGTGCGTGTATGATACATTATCTTCATACGGCATTATTATTGAAAATGAAAAAAGGAACTTAAATCAAATCATAGAGAGGCTATCTAGAACCCAGACATTAAAGATAGTTGATGATGTGTTCAATGAATCCTGTGCAACAATTACAATTCAAGATTTTTATCTGGAACTAGCGAAGTATTTTGTAACTCACAAGTTGTATAAAGCGCTAACAGTATGTATTGACAGTCAAGTGTTGAATACAGATCTTTCAGCTGTAGAAGGTGATGCTAAAAATTGTATTGAACTTTGGTTGTTATTTAAAAGTATCGAGCAAACTTCGGATCGGCAAAGTCATGTTGTGCCTGTGTACAAAACCTGCCAACAAATAGCAAAAGATGATATTGATAACTATATTTCGTCAAACGCACTGCTCTTTATTGGAATGATTCTGTTAGAAGACAATGCAAGTTTGTTCGATATATTTTTGAAAGAAGGTGTTCTAGAATTCAAAGACGTAAAACTGTTAAACAAAGGTTATAAACAAAAACTGCCACATATGTATAATGTCTACAAGAAATTTAGTGACACCAACAATAGATACGAATGTAGAGATGTCAATGTATATCAGTTACTATCAGGATATAGGGGTTTGGATATATCAAAAATATTTGAATTCCAACTAATGAATAAGAATTCTAATATATCGTCGGACAAGTCGGATCGGCGCAGTTTGGGAAGTTTGTTGCTGAATGACGTCGATATTAGTGAAATGAAGTCCCTTGCGCAAAGATCAATAGAAATGCCAGATTTTGCCAATGACAAACTTATGAAGAAGTATGGGTATGACGCGAAGTTAAATCACATGTACTACCTGAGACAGTACAGGCCGTGTAATGCTAGCCAAGCGTTTGTCACCCAGCAGTATCAGTTATACAATCGTATGCAAGACAAAGGGATCAAAAGCGCTTGCTGCGAAGCTCATGCGTTGGCTCTGCAGAATTGGTCCGATCCATCAATGACGGCATGTGCAATATCATTTGTTGCAATGATAGGGTGTAATCCAACTAGATGCAGAGTTCACATATCAGCAGCAACAGCTATTAAAAAGTATCTTGTAAAACACAAGGGCTATATCGAGGTAGAAGCAACCAGGGAAGTCACCGAATTGATGCTTAACCTGGTTCAAGGTCATGATGACACGGCAAAATGTATTCTTAAATATTTAGAAGAAATTATGGTCCAAAAATTTAGGGAAATGCGCGATGGCGATGATAAAAACGTTGATATGTCATTTGTACTTTATGAATCACAAGCTATGGTCAAATTTGCTATACTTCATAATTTACCATTACCAGAGATGGTGTTACAAGAGATTGTCAAGGAAAATTCCTGGTTTAATTTTTTACTTTTTGGAGACGTCTTTAGGTATCCGCTAAATCAAATGCTTAACCTTTCTCAAGGATTTAGCAACAGAGCCTACGCTGAACATCTAAAGCACATAATGTTGCATAAAACTACTGAAGACGATAACAATCATAGACAGACGACAACCAATGGACAGAGAAGAATAATGCGCTTGAGTTCCACAGATACTGTAAGTTCAACCCCGTATATTAAATACATACTAAATTTCTTGGGGCATCGGACTTGTTTGGACAATAATCATATTTTGATCAAGTACCAATCACTTCAACATTGTTTTAATCCAAAACAAAGGCAGTTTTTTGAAGTGTTTTGTAGCATTTTATTTTATATCAGTGGGAGGCTCCTTTGCACAGGATGCCGGCTAGATTATGGGTACCACAACGGCGCCTATTTCTGCCGTGAAGCAGTAATGTGTAAACATTACTGTGTTTCAGTCTGAAGGGCGCCAAGGCCGCGAGCGCAATTGTAGCGCCGCTCAGAATTTTTGGGTTTTTCAAGAATCCTGAGCGGCATTGCATTGTAATGGGCAGGGCGTATCAATTTCCATCAGCTGAATGTCTTGCTCGTCTCATCCCTTATTTTCATAAAAAAAAAACCAAAAAAAGGCATTTTCAATTTGGTATTTACATTAATGAAAACTTTTCTTATTTCTATTTAAAACATTTAAGATAGGGCGCAAAAGACTGAACTATACTAATGCAAAATTAACTGTAATGTTGTATTTACGCGTTACACAAACAAATAATCTACTTAATATTTTAGGACACTCAATTATTTTCTATGTTTTAGAGTCCAAGTCATAACGTGGCATTCGAGTTCCCATCTAACTCCTACATGGGTCGCGAGTTATGGGAGGTGGCGGCCGCTTGTCACGGACCCGAAGATCCGCCGGCGGCTCTGCTACGGGCAGCAGAACATTACAGAGAACCACTTCTGGTCCTTATTGCCAGCTGCTATGAGGTGAGTCAGCTTGATCATGATGCACATGTACAGCGAATGTATTTTTTCTTCCATGAAAATAAGGGACGAGACGAGCGGGACGTTCAGCTGATGGTAATTGATACGACATCCATTACAATGCAGTGCCGCTCGTCACCTTGAGACATAAGATGTTAAGTCTCATTTGCCCAGTAATTTCACTAGCTACGGCGCCCTTCAGACCGAAATACAGTAATGTTTACACATTACTGCTTCACGGCAGAAATAGGCGCCGTTGTGGTACCTATAATCTAGCCGGCTTCCTGTGCAAAGGAGCCTCCCGCTGGTACATGAAATAAGTTTGAGATGATCTAGTCTCCCATTTGAAGATCGAAGAAGATTGGGCGAGTGGATGAAGCAGAAGTTATGAAACACCGTAACACATTGTCTTCTGTGTTTCCTGTTTTTCATGTTAGGGTTTTGCGTGAAGTAATTAATTCCGACAATCCATCCTCTACAATCAAACAACACAATCCCAGGCCTGACCACTGGCAGTCTGCTATTCAAATTAAATTTTTTCATTCAAAAATGAATCAATCAATCAAAAAAATCAGTCTCGTGCCAGATTTTAGCGAGACAACACGTCCTCAGGATGCCTCGTGTAGAGGCGAAACACGCGTCGAATTGTTTAAAGACAAATATTGGCGGAATTAACCCTAAAGAAAACTCAAATCATTTGTATATAATTATACTATATAGGATTTCCGCAAAGTAACGTCTACTTCAATAAATATTTGAAATCACTTATTGAAAGTCAAAAACTGCTACTCATTTGGAAATTAATGCCTCAGACCTGAGAAAGACAAGCGCAAGAAAAAAAAAATAATTGAAATAGCCTGACGGCAGTCGCTCCATTCCCAATCTGTGTAATCATTACTAAATTTATGTTGTAGTACTCTTTACCACATAAATGTCTTTTAACAATTCTTTTGAATTTGTAACACATTTGTTTTGAACAGTTTCGGGGGTCTTGTTGTAAAAGCATATACATCACCCCACAAAAGACCTACTAACTCGAGTTAGCCGAGTAGTAGGCACAATAAGTTTATGTTTGTTCCTGATATTAACATTATGGTTATGACAGTTTCTAGAAAATTCACTTATGTGTCTATACAAATATTACATTATCAAGAATAAATTATTATGAGAGCGAATAGGTCTGTGGGTACCGGATGGACGCGCTACAAGGCGAAGGCGACAGCAGCTGCTCGTAATTCCGCGAGCGAGAACAAATCTTATGCGAGACACGCCTTTTACAGTCGCTTTACGAAATTTAAATGAACTTTCGCATAAGATTGACTTGTTTGCTTGCTCACTGAACGAGTTTAAAATTAGAGTAGTTGTTGTATGTTCTAGTAATAGTAATTAGTATAGTAATAATCTAGTATAGTAGGTATAGATTGTTAGTAGTAGCTTTATGTTTATATTAATTTAAATACTTAAATTTATGTCAACCCTCGATCACAATAGGTCAATCTGTAAGGATAGGGGCTTTATTGGTTAAATAAATAAATAAATAAATATTGAGAGGCAACAGTTAAAATGTTTTTTCCTACAAAAAATTAAGGTTTTCTTTCACGTAATTCAATTTCGCAGAAAGGTAAATATTCGTATTCGTTCAAACGATTTCAGTAATGTTTAAATATTGTGATAATATTTGTTAAATGCAACAAGAAAACTCTCTATTGTGATAATATTTTCTATTATTTCTTTCCAAATTAGCCGAACGCTGTGGACGTTCTCTGGTCCCACTGGATATTATCCTCAATAGAAGTCCGCTCATGTAGCAGAGAAACGTTGCTGGGAGAGATAACTGGTAAAACTCCGGCGCAAGTCCTACACAGAATTTCGACATTGTGCCTCCACGAGGGATATATGACGACGTTACACGAATCAATGTCTATATTTATGCCGGTATGTCTTTTCTGTTTTCATGCTTGTTCGGTGGTGTTTATTTTTTTATTATGATGTTCATAATAACGTTCAGCTGATGGTAATTGATACGCCTTGCCCATTACAACGCAGT
Organism: Leptidea sinapis; assembly: GCF_905404315.1. Taxonomy (NCBI): domain Eukaryota; kingdom Metazoa; phylum Arthropoda; class Insecta; order Lepidoptera; family Pieridae; genus Leptidea; species Leptidea sinapis. The sequence goes on along the minus strand of NC_066305.1, from coordinate 7,671,648 downwards.
GCCGCTCAGAATTCTTGAAAAACCCAAAAATTCTGAGCGGCACTACCAAATCGCTCGTCACCTTTAGACATAAGTTGTTAAGTCTCATTTGCCCAGTAATTTTACTACCTACGGCGCCGTTCCAACCGAAACATAGTAATGTTTACACATTACTGCTTCACGACAGAAATAGGCGCCGTTGTGGTACCCATAAACTAGTCGGTATCCTGTGTAAAGGAGCCTCCCACGGGTAAAACCTGGTAAAACGGTGTGGTGATTTGCTTGTTAGTAGAACAAATTATGAGTCAATGCTGCCGTGCAACAAAAGTGTAGTAATAGTGTTTCTCATATACTTGGGAGAAAGTTCCCTAAAAATATTCGGTATTACTTTTAGGTCCATTAAATTCCGTTTTTGAGAGTGGCCTCTCTTTTCTCGATTGTCATGCGCAGATGCTTTTTCATAGTAGCTATTTTAAAAATAAAAAAGGAGGATAAACGTGCGTACGGGTCACCTGGTATTAAGTGATCACCGCCGCCCACAGTCTCTTGCAACACCAGAGGAATCACAGGAGCGTTGCCGGCCTTTAATGAAGGTGTACGCGCTTTTTTTGAAGGTACCCATGTCGTATCGTCCTGGAAGCACCGCACAAGGAAGTTCGTTCCACGTTCCACAGCTTTGTAGTACGTGGAAGAAAGCTCTTTGAAAACCGCACTGTGGAGGACCGCCACACATCCAGATGGTGGGGATGAAATCCTAACTTGTAGAGTGTCGTGCGAAGGTGTAATTCGGCGGCAGGAATCAGGTGAAACAGCTCTTTGGAACACTCCCCGTAATAAATGCGGTAGAGGACACACAATGAAGCTATGTCTCTACGCCGCGCCAAGTTATCCAGCCGTTCACAGAGCACTGGGTCCCCGAAAATTCGAGCTGCTCTGCGTTGCATGCGGTCAATTGGATCGAATTGATACTGGGGTGCGCCAGACCAGAGATGACAGCAATACTCCATATGTGGCCGGACCTGCGCTTTGTACAGCGCTAGAATGTGGGCCGGAATGCCGGCTTGAAGCATTGCCGTGCTCTATTTATGACGCCCAGTTTCTTTGAAGCCAATTTTGCTTTGCTCTCCAGATGGCTGCGAAATTGGCAATCCCTCAAAATTTGGATTTTTTTAAGAGAAGTGTTGTCGAAGAGCGTTGATACGACAAATGGGCATTCGTCACGGCCTGACATATTTACGAAATGTCGGATAGTATTATAGTCTAGATCAGTATTTCTCAAAGTGGGCGACAACGCCCCTTTGTGGGCGATATAGACCTGGGGAGGGGCGTTAAAGGGCCCAGAAAGAAATGGGGGGCATTGGCGTGGTTAGGGGAGCGATAGTTGATTTGTAATGTCAATTAGATACTTATAATTAAAATTTTGAATAAGGGTGTTTGTGCACTACTCTGTGATTTTACGGATCCATGTAAAACGTACGATCTGAATGTACGTTTCTGTATGACGGATTGAAGAATCACAGATACGAATTTAAAACGTATGAGTGCAGAGACGCCCTAATTCAATTCAATTTCAAAATATCTTTATTATCAAGTAAATTAAGTTATGTACAAAACCAGTGTAGGTAGATCCTAGTAGTACAGTATCGTGGTTTTAGGTATTGTTTTGTGGGTACTTAGGCCTAATAAAAACATATAAAACGTACAGAATAAGTTCATTACATGGTAAAAAAACATTGTTAAGTATAATAATTAGTAATTCAGCAAGGTTTTTTAGTCTATGTATGCCTTAGACACAGCATTACATTCTATATAGACGCCCTAATTAGTTTATATTAATTATATTAGGAATACTTGTACTAGGAGTATATAAAAAATTGGGGGCGCTAAAAAACAAATGATTTTCAAAGGGGGCGGTAAAAGAAATAAGTTTGATAATCTCTGGTCTAGAAAAATAAAAGTTTCTATTAGAACCCGCACTAATTTCCTATGCGCGGTTAATAGCTAAGCTTCTTTTTACTTGATTCGTTGGTCTTGATAAAATATCTGAAATTTAACCTAAATTATTTATTTGAATTTTTACAGGAAAGCCCATTAGCAACACTGACATTATTGCTATACAGAAGCATTCGCCTTTTAACCTTCGACAAGGAGACAGTCAAACAACTAGAAAGTTTCCTTCGCCAATGCCAGCGCAAATATAGTACGGATAGCAACGGATTTCCTTGGGATTTGTCGCCAAAATCATTACAAAAAATATCAGTGGACTTAATTAAAGTGGCGTTGAGTCACAATTTCGATAGTGCCTATCATCAGAAAGAGTTCCTAAAATGTTTAGCGGAAGTTGATTTTGGAAAGGGTTTTGTCGGTGAGTTATTTAATGCACATAATGAATCACGTAAAATAATGTAGTTAATACTGGCAGGTAGGCTTTTATTTAACTAATAGGTGGTTTCGTTACAATATTTAATATTCTCATTGCTTATTCAGCTTAACCCACAATTTTACCTGATCAGAGACGCATTACCCCTAAGGCAAAGTAGGCACATGCCTAGGGGCCCGAGGTTACAGAGAGAAGCACGCGCGGAATTATTTAAACAAATAAAAAAATTAACGTAAATTAAAATTGTGTGAATAAATACGCAAATACTTTATACAATATCAAAGTTTCTGGAATTTGATAGAGTCGTATACCAAAAACTACCACTATGTTGAAATATGAAGATTGCAGAGAGCATTTCCAGATTTACACGTGTTATCCTGCATTAGTTATAAAATAAGTACCTTTTAATTTAAGTATCTTTAATAAGTTCCTTTTAATTTAAGTTTTTAGCCCCTGCTATATTTTATTCCATTAACAAATTATTTTTTTATTTTTGACTCCCTAAACAATGGAAAAGTAGACAGACAAACTTGTCAAAACTTATATCTAATTCAGAGGCGAAAATGTCTTATAGAACACTCTGGGCAAGTACCTCATGAGCACCTTCAAACGGCCACATACCTATGTGTATTAAGTACCTACTTATAGCGGATATTTTAAATTAGAAATAGAAATAGAAACACTTTATTAGCAATAAAAAAACACTCACACAAAACACAAAAACACAACAATTTACAATATTAATTAAAATCTTAAAATACCAAATTAAATGACGTAACAAATATTATAAAATAAATAAAAATAACAGTGTGAGCGTGATTCCCTAATAAAATATACGTAACAAGCATAAAACGAGATATTCTTTTATAAGACGTGTAAGTTAGCTTTACAAATTTTCTCTTGTTTCAGCTGGGTGCCCTGATTTCTCTGTATTATATGATATAGTAAATATTTCAATGGAAACACCAAACGTTATAAATGTATCGAAACTTCTCGAAGACGAGTCCGGCACATACGTATTGGAGTGCATTGATTTGTACAAGAATAACGCTAACTACGATGTTGCGATAAGAATAGCCAAGCTATCAGGTTTGCCAGTTGATGAAATTTTGATCACGGAGTGGAGTCGCAAAGCCGAAACATTATTTGATGAAACTGATGATGAGAAACAATTGACTGACGTAGATATTGTTAAATTTATAGCTGAATGTAGTGAGGTTTTTAAAAATGCAGGAGTTACTACCAAAGAAGCTACAGCATTCCTAAAGAAATTACCGTCTAAATTATCTGAAAATGAGCAGAAGTTTTACGCGTATAGAATCATTATGAGTTGGTTCGACGAAGGTCACGAATATGGTGCTATACGTGAAGAAACTGAACACAATATGTGGGAAGCGTATTTTACATGTGACAATTTGGAGGTTTTTCTGGACAACTATGATAGTACGTTGCATTTTTCTCTAAACGGACAGAAGACTGCAAGTGAATCGAAGAAATTAGGGATGATAAGCTGCGAAAGACCATTCGCAATGACTTTGCATGAAATTGAAGTTGAATCAGATGTAGGTAATATTGAAAATGCTGTGATTCTAGACGATGAAGACGTCCCAGTTTGGAGAAGAACTGTAAATAGGTTATTAGAATTGAGACTTGTGGTGGAAGCGTTTCGATTGGCTAAGCTTTATAAGATATCTGATGAGTATTTGTGTAGAACCCCATGTCCTGTGGAAGTGACGAGGACTTGTCTGCGGCTGGCCGAGGGTACTTGCTCTCCATATGAGCTGCCGCAAGAATTACGACTGATGATATCATCTCCAACTTTGCAAAATAAACTGTCAGGTAAGGCAAAATTTTCTCTTTGAAGCGAAGCTTTTATACGGACGTTCGGGCGCGGGCTCTCTATCTGTGTTAAACGTCAGATTTGACAGCGTTACACGAGAGCGTCAGATTTAGGAACAGGTACAGAATGTCGTCAATAATCGTTTAATGCATACTCGGTAGCGGCTACGAAAACCGAAACTGTATAAAACGAATCGCTTTATACTATAAAGATTCGCTGCTTTCGGGTGGGGAGGCTTTGTTTTTATCTTGTTTTGTGCAATATTTATATGTACGATAATAAGGCTCTTACTGACAGTCTGGAAGTACAACATTGACCACACTTAAATACTTATGGGAAATCATCTGTCATAAGCTGTTACAAGCGCTATGGTCGTGGGTTGAGTGTGGGTAGATTAAACATTGAAATTATTTAGAAAAAACAAACCTTTCATTATTTTTGTCTTATGTAGCGCTTAATGGTGTGGAGTGGTTAAGTACTTCTTCATTTATAAAAACATAATTTCGATATTTTTTGACACTTCTTTAAACATTTTTTTTTTTTATGGAATAGGAGGACAAACGAGCGTACGGGTCACCTTTAACATTTTGGCATTATGCGATTTTTCTTCCTTCAAAAAGATAAAATTCGAATGAAGAAAGGTAATGGGGCTGCAGTTATCGATGTACTTAATAGGTGTTTAAGAGAGAGGTTAGACTAACATTATGTTCAATAGTTACATATTCAAGATTTCATCTTCTCGTTATCGTATGTTTAATTAATTGAAATACATTAGCTATCGAAGGAATACATAGTAATATGTAAATTTTTATCTATACATATAAATATGATTGGAGTGTCTATTTGTAATATTGATATAACCGTTTTTTACTACATGTATATGAATATATATACAGCACGTACACCAAAATATTTTTTTTTTACAAATTTTGTCCGTCTGTTTATTCCGGCTAATCTCTGAAATGGCTGGACTGATTTTGACGGGACCTTTATTGGCAGCTGATGTAATAAGGAGTAACTAAGGTTACGTTTATTTTAGAAAAATAATGTAATGTTGCAATGTCCAAGAAACAGAATAACTCTAAAAATAATTTACATGGCAAGTCAACGTTTGCCGGGTCAGCTAGTATGATATATATTACTTGATCAAATCTGCAGAGGTTACTACTAGACTTTTCTTGTCGATTTGTCTTAAAACTTAGCTGAAGTCCAGCAGAAGTTTTATTTATAGCTGCGACAGTTTCAGAAACTTCAGTGGCTAGCTTCGAGGAGCTGGTAGTGATTCAGGAGCGACAAGATGAAGGGTCACATCTGGCCGCGCGCGAGGATGCTGACCGCCTCACTACCCTTGATGCACTCAGTGTGAAAACTGGACTCGCTATTGTTAAACAGGTATGGATTTTCATGCGTTATGGCTGATTTATGCAAAATTCAGTGTAACTATTCAAATTCAAATATTTTATTCAAAATAGGATGTGACATAACTTATTGAAAGTCAAAAACTACCACCCATTCCAAAACGAATGCCTCAGACCTGAGAAGAATGGGCGCAACTAACTCAGCGGGCTTTATATTTTCATCAAAAAAATATGTTTACAAAATAATAGTGTACGATTAAACTTATTATTTAATAGCCCGAGGGCGGTCGCTCCATACCCAATCTGTGGTATCATTAAAAAAGTCATCTATGTTATAGTAACCTTTACCACACAAACTTTTTTGAACAATTCTTTTGAATAACGTAATAGTTTTGTTTTGAACATTTTCTGGGATCTTGTTGTAAAAGCATATACATCTATACATCATCATCGGCACTATATGTTTATGTCTTTTCCTGGTGTGGTAATTGATCACCGCCATAATCACCAATCAAATGATTGGGAAACTGAAGTGGCAGTGGGCTTGGCAACTATGTGCCCTGACGACGGACAGATTGCCGGTGGGGCAGAAATGTCCTCGAATAGTGACCATGTACCGGAAGACGCAGTGTTGGTAGGACCTACAAGACGGACGGACGAAAAGAAGATTAGATGGAATATGTTGAATGAAAGCAGCGCAGGGCCGATCGTCGTGGAGATCCTTGGGGGAGGCCTTTGTCCAGCAGTGGACGTCTTCCGACTGATGATGATGATGATAAAAATCATCAGAAGGCGATTGATGCTGCACCCTGTATAACTTTCTAAGTCTAGTAAGCAGTGAATGTGCTTAATGTAATATAAATGTTTTTTTAGATAAAGTAATAGTAGCACATACAAATAATACTATTTTATTAACATTAAAGCTTTTAATTAGGTTTGCATAATAGGTGTATTAAATTAAATCTTTAATAAGTTATTTTATACATTTAGGTTTTTGAAGTAGATTTTTTTAAACGTAGTAACTGCCGTAACCCGCTACCCGCTGATATCTTTAGTACCCCGTCCCCTCCACCGTCTGTCACCCCGCGGGACGGTCGCGCACGCAGTTATCGTTTTTTTATGATAATAAGGGACGAGACGAGCAGGACGTTCAGCTGATGGTAATTGATACGCCATGCCCATTACAATGCAGTGCCGCTCAGGATTATTGAAAAAAACTCAAAAAACACAGCATTGAAAGTAGCGCTTTCGCCCGCGTCATTGAACAGTATAACATGTGTTAAGTATGGAATTTATCCACAATTGTTGAAATAATCCAGGTGGCGAATTACTACAGAATAGCCCTACAAATAGGCTGGGACTACATGTCCGTATTAAAGTATCAAAATCGTGCTTTGGACTTCATAAGCCTAGTGAGCGGGAAATCTCGGATGTCGTTGGCGAATCTGGTTTTCAGAACATTTAACATACCAAGTAAACAGGTGAGATATAAAATTCGTCTCTCATTGCTATTTCGTAAGATTCTTTTGAGAATGTTTTACTTATTAATATTGATTAGTTAATGGTCCTTCTCTACAATATCGTTTTTGAATATCATGTTGTTGCAGTTAAGAACTAGAGAAAAACTTATTTATAATCTGCGCATGTAAATAATTACGTCTTAATAAATGTCTAAGTCATAAAAAATGGCGTGCGTACAAAGTACACATGTCAGAAGTGAAACTTCTTTGGAAAACTAATTTTTAAATCTCATTTATATCAATTATCCTAATCTGTTCTCCAAACCAAATGTTTTTTGTCAATATTAGAAATTTTTTGATGTTGTACTTTTTCGGCCGCGTGCTAAACCTGCACGAAACAACGCTACGAGGGAAGACGTTCTACTTATTCGCGGCCGTGCACTAAACCTGCATGATACAACGATAGTAGCAAAGTTTTTCTACTTACGTTCGGCCTTTCTCACTCTATCTCAATCTCCCTCTCCCTATTCTTAGATAAAAACATCCCACATTTTCGTGACACTTTATTGGCACATATAGACACTGGATTTAAAAAATGATCCCAAATTCGTTCTCTGCATCCTCGAGAACCTCGGATTCGGTATCCACATTGTTGAAATCATAAATTTTCGCGGCGGCCATCTTGGATTTTAAAAAAACCTGCACGATACAAGGCTAGTAGGGAAGATGTACTACTTACTAGCGGCCGCGCGCTAAAACCTGCACGATACATGGCTAGTAGAGAAGCCCGAGAGTAAGAAATACTCTTCCTCAATCGGTGTCAATCGCTCTCTCCCTTAACAAAAACCTCCTCCTCTTCTTGAACAAAAAAATTACCCTCATGCGCCTAAAGAAGTTTCATTTCAAAAACAAGTTTTTTTATTATCTAATCTTAAAGGTCAAAGATTAATTGTTGGCATATGAGATATTCCGTCTTCGTGACTTAAGGGGATGGGCGAAGGTCGACGTGCAATGTACTAACCGTACACTATTGGTCGTAGATGCCTCACCACTCAGGACTCGTGACATATTGGCACTATTAAGGGCTAATAGTACTTACAAACATAAGGTTATCTACTGGTTCCGTTAGTTATTATAAAAAAGGCCGAATTCATATATGTACATATTTTAAAACATCGTAAGTTAAAATTAAAAATAACTTCTACACTATTTTGCTGTTGCTGCCAAGTTATTACATTCGGTAATAATAATAGTAATTACCATCAACTAATAAAAAAATACAAAGAGGACCATAAACAACGTTTTTGTAGTGGAAACAATAGTTTTATATTAAACTCCATTTTGTGTGTATTTTTTCCAGATTGCAGACTATTTATGCCGAGAAATGGTATCGGCTATAATATCCCCACATTTGGTTAAAACGTCAACTTTTAGGCAAAAAGAGCACTTTCAATACACGTTATGGGGCTACGTTCTGGACTCGGACATTGAAATGTTCCTCAACATGCGGCCAGATGCCTGCAGCCACATCGGCCGACTAATCCTGGACCATTTGATAGCTTTCCAAAAGATCTACAAAGCCACGGCTGTTATAAAGATACCGGAGAATATAATGGACGATAGTTGCTTTGATGTTGAGACATTGATTGATGAAGAGTATCAGAACTTGGACGGGGAGGAAATTGAATCCATTCTGACAGAGGAAGGCACTCTGAATTCAGCCGAAACTGAATCTATGTATTCCGTTTCGACTGTGTACACCGCGGGAAAAATGTCGAGAGAGACGAGGAGGAATCTGTTTGATGTTATATCTAAAAGTAATGTTCATATTCGCAACGAGGTGAAGACAAACATAAGGAAGATAACTAAAGGGGCGAAGTTGTCTACGAAACAGGTATTTATTTTTTATCACACCTTTTTTGTCATGGGCATTAGAAAAGTTGGAAGACCGTGTAAGAGGTGGGCTGATGATGTGATTAAATACGCTGGAAAAGACTGGCTAATATTGGGCAAAGACTGAATAGTGTGGAAAAAAATTTAGGAGGCCTTCACCCAAAGAGGGGCCCATACTACTAATTATACATTTATTATTAAGAAATAGAAAAAAAATACTAACATAAAACTATTCTCTTTTTAAATTCTTATAATATTAGGCTTAAGTTAAGTTTACTAACAATAATTATAAGTTTGTTTTAATTTTTAAATTTAGCTTAAGTTAATTATGCAATTTAGTATGGGAATAAAAGGCTTTTTTATTTTATTTATTTTATTGTAAGGTCATTACTGCAAAGGGCAAGATCATAACTCAAGTTCAGATCAAAAATAACAATCCAATTTTAAATTGTAATTGTAAACATAATATAAGTAAATGTGTAAATGTAGATATTTCTTCATTGTGCTTGCTCTTAATAACATGGATCTTTCTACATCGCTTTTAGTCTCATAATAAAAGGGTATAAAATCTTGTTTTTTGACATCCCGATTAAGGTAAATTTGTACTTCTCTCTCTGTGTCAGCCATTATCAACCAGTTTGGTGTAGGCCTCATTGAGACTGCGCAATTTAACCTAGTTTTATGCATCTTCCACTCAGTTCTCAGTAGCCTTACCCTGTCATCCTCCCATCGCATATAGGATTCTTTTCGGCTCAATCCCAGGATCGTTTTAAGCAAACTTTCCGGGCTATGTGTCCTGCCGACGGCCATTTTACACTTGCCACTCCTTTGATGTGACCTAACTTAGCTCCTTATGCCAGTTTTTTGTCTCGGGGTCTCTCAGCGATCCCTATTTCCATTCAGGTGTTTCCCCTTGAAAACTACTTCTTGTTAATACTTCCTTTGTGTGGTCAAAAAACCTAGCTTTTAGTGAAATTGTTATATTCATTTTGAAAGCTAAATCCAGTTTTGACCTAGGCAACCCACATGAAACGTATACCCAGGTAGACGCATGAATTTACCTTTTGAAAGTAGAGACAGTTTGTACGTCAACGCAAGTTAATTGTGTATAGAAAAAACATTCTTAATTTAAACGAGACATTTTTTTATACGGCTCAAAATAGTATGTACCAATTGCTTTTTAAATAAGCAATATTACCACCTTAATTTTATGTAAGTATATTACTTTTCGTGGCATTAATAATCATTTCGTCTCACGAGACTTTTACCCAAGAAAATCGAAGTAACATTAATATTAACACCACATGACTAACTTTATAAATACCTATAAAACTGTGTATAATATAAAAGTTTACAACTAAAGTATTCTATTTAAAAAAGTTAGAAACGCGTGTGCATTGTTCTTGACAGTTTGTCCTTATCACGGGTTAACTATTTGAATATAATGACCACTATAGCACACTAGTTACATAATGTACTATTATCAAATCAGGTGAACACGATATCAATAGAGCTATTGGTGCTCGCCCACGAATGTTTCTCGTGCGCGTGCGACACAGAGGGCGTGGCGGTCGTGTTGCGGTCTGCGCAGGCGCTGGCCGGCAGGTTGCTCACGGCCAAGTCCTGGAGACTCATGGTGCGACTGCTGACCGGCCTGGCACGGTACACCGAGTGCGGGTACATCCTGCAGGTTAACAATTACTAGTCTTTGTTAAGGCCAGAATCTGCTTGACCGACTTCATAAGGCTCAAGTTACACCGCCGCGGAATGGAAGCGTCAATTTCGCCTCATGACGCAGGAATTCGCGGGAATCCTTGGGCATTCCCGTAGTCCCGACTATGCATGAAAGACGCTTGGCCCCGCACTGTGACAGACCTCTTCTGTTCGCGCCACTTCCCGCGGATTCCACAGACGGCACCGGAGAATATTCGAGAATGCGCGAGGATTCCGCAGAAAAACGCGTAATAACTTTTTGGTTCGTAATGTGTGTAAGTGTGTTCAATCAAGTTAATTATGCTACATACAATTTCGTCGCTTCCGTTCCATTCCGCGGCGGTGTATATTGAGCCTAAGTGTTTTAGGTGTTCTACTTTATGGCAACATTAAATGAACACGCGGGTAGAACTACTTAACTATTACCTAAAATTTATTAATTTTTGTCACAGGCCCTGCGCGAAAACCATCAATTTGAATACTTGCTAGGTCAATTCGATTATATGATTGGCCATAAACAGAACAAAATTGCAGAGTTTAAGCATGGCTTGCTTGATTTCCTTAAGAAGCACTGCCCTGGCGACACAGACACTTATATAATGGTCGCACTGCATTTCAACATGTACGCAGAAGCGGCTAATGTTAAAAAGAAGCAGGCGTTAGACTTGATAAATGATCTTGAGAAAATGGCGACAGATGGCGTTAAATCGACGTCGAAAAAGCCCGTGTGGCCTCAAATACACGACAACGTTCCGACGAGAACTTTGCTCGAGACTGCTATGAACCATTGCTGTGACGCAGCAGAATTGTATCTACAGGGGGGGTGTATGGGGAGTGCGGGGGACATGGCAGCTCAGGCTCAACTCATTGCTTTGCAAATATCGCTCTTAAACGCGTCGCCTACAAGACTCATATTAAAGAGGACTACGGAACAGATGTATACATTGGTCAGCGAATATTTAAGGTAAGTTTTTTATTATTCTGACAAACTTTTTAACAGAAATCTTGGTATGTCTTCTTCAACTCTCCGGCTGTGACTCCATCTACAGGATCTACTTTACAGTTGATAACCTGCTCAAACCCAATAATTGCATATTAGGAAATTGACTTGAGACGTCGCTCTTTCAAATGTAAACAAGACCGTTTAGATTTTGGGTTGAGCAGCAAGACTTACCAAAATTTACGTTCGGTGTGTCACTCGGATGGTTGGCTCAGTTGGTAAGAGCGCTCGGATGGATTCCGAAAGGCGCCGGTTCGAGTACCGCGTCGTCCATAAATTCTGACTAAAATTTTTATTGAAATTACTGGGTAAATGAGACTTAATGACACGGGAGTGGGTCAGGGATTGGAAATAATACTCCGCTTATAGGAACGAGTCTTTATTTGCGTTCACTTTTTCTGAACTTGCACTTCGCCGGTCTGCCGCTGTTCCTCTTGTGGGTGGCAGTACCTTCAACGCGTCACACCGCACCGAACACTAAGTCTCTTCTATCTTCTTCCTCTTGGAACACTTCCACTTTTCACTACTTCTTCTTTTCTTTTTCTTCTTCTTTACACTTTCGAGTCAGAACTAGAACTGCCGTAGGCCACGCTTAGTACGGCTTATATACCCCCGGATCCGTTCTATTTTCAAAATGATTCTCCCATTCCATCTTTAAATTTAAATTGTACTAGAAAATTCTTTTAACTATTTTTATCCTGCTTACACATTTTCCATCCCTTTTTTTCTGTTCGATTTGATCCTGAACTTACTAGAAATTTCCTTTAACTTTACAAAACCCAAAAAAATCCATACACTGGTAGGTGTATCATACCCGGGTCTACAGCGTCTAAAGTAAACACTTTTCTGCTGAGCTACGAGTATTGCTGACGGAGCTGTTGAAATTAACAATGTCTTGAAGTTTGACAACTCTAGTCATATACTTCGAAGGGTTGCTACGCAACATTAATATCTTATGTCTTGACGAGCGCAATTGTTTTTCCGCTAAGAATTTTTAGGTTTTTCAATTCCTGAGCGGCACTGCAACTTAGCCGAGTGTGATAAAACGCGAACTTGACTTTTGCATTGTTCTGTCTTAGCTTGACCTCAGCATAATTTCAGCTATCAAACGACTATAAAACCGAAATCAAAGATTATGCCAAGCTCACACTCAGCTTAGTTTTACGTAAGTAAAGTCTGAGAAAAGTTATGATAAACGGTAAATTTAAAAGTCGTTGCATGTAAATGCAGTAAAATCACATACTAATTAACTTTTTAATCAAAATTTATGGTTCCGTTAGAACGCTCTTACCAACTGAGCCAACCGTCCGAGTGACGCCCCGAACGTAAATCTTCGTAAAGTCTTAGCAAAGTCTAAGTAAGCTCTATAGATCTCAGATTAATATGACAAACAATGATCTATAATGTCTTTTAAATTGTCTCAATTAATAATGTATTTAAATGTAAACCCACAGTTTCATGGAGGGTCTAGTGTTAATGAGCAGCTCCGGTTCCATGGACTCGTGGCAGGAGCTATCGTATCGCCGCTCGCTGACCAACGACCAGGCATACCTGCGAGACATGGCGGCCTGCCGACCAGACATCGCGCACGACTTTCTAAATAGGTTTGTTTAACCGTAGACTTAAAATATACTATCATCAGTAGACGTCCACTGCTGGACAAAGATCTCTTCCAAATATCAAGGCCTAATAGGCCTTAATAAATATTTACCAGCGGGAGGCTCCTTTGCACAGGATGCCGGCTAGATTATGGGTACAAGCAGTAATGTGTAAGCATTACTGTGCTTCGGTCTGAAGGGCGCCATAGCTAGTGAATTTACTGGGCAAATGAGACTTAACATCTTATGTCTCAAGGTAACGAGCGCAGTTGTAGTGCCGCTCAGAATTTTTTGGGTTTTTCAAGAATCCTGAGCGGCACTGCATTGTAATAATGTGTAAGCATTACTGTGTTTCGTCTGTGGGCGCCGTAGCTAGTGAAATTACTGGACAAATGAGACTTGACAAATTATGTCGCAAGGTTTCGAGCGCAGTTGTAGTGCCGCTCATAATTTTTGGGTTTTTCAATAATCCTGTGCGGCACTGCATTGTAATGGGCATTGCGTATCAATTACCATCACCTGAATGTCCTGCTCGTCTCGTCCCTTATTTTCATAAAAAAAGTAACGAAGTGTAGAAATTAAATTAAGTTCGAGTGACACATGATTCATAAATTTTGATAACAAATTTACTCTGTATAATTAATCCCAGAAGTTTAAAACTTTAAAAAAAAAACGAATTGCATACATTCAAACTTAAAATAAACATAACTTATATTTTTTCAGATATAAAACAGAGTCGAAGAAGACACCGACATCTCAACTGGCTATGTCAGAGTTACACAGCCTCCTTAAATGAAACAGAATGTAATCTTGATAAAATCGCGATCTCATACTAATTCTCATCGTTATATACTTATTATATATTAAGTATAATTATATTATCATGTGTAAAAACTCATTGCCAAAAATATTAAACTTTATATTATGCTTAACTTACTGTGATAATTAAACATGTGAATCGACTGAAATTGAATATATATTTTTTGATATAAAATGTTATTGTATCTATAAATGATTGGAAGTAAATGAATGTATTTATGTTTATATAGCGTTTTATTTATGAGTTTGATATAAGAAGGCTATATACCAGAGAGTTCATTGAAATGTTACAATTTAAGGACCGAATATTGCATTTTTAGAGTCAAAAAGTCACTAGATATCGCGAAAACGGTGTTTGCACCCCTTTTTCCAAGATGGCGGCTGGGGGACAAAGGCGGCAACCCCACAAACTTGAAACTTGGGGTTAAGCTTCTATTGACCCTCCCATGTCCCAAAAATAAAATTGCGTTCTCAAAAAAATGCAAAACTCATGTAACATTTCAATGGACCAATGGCAACTTATGTTTGTACCTCACTGGAACATGAAGGCCCCTCCGGTCCCCCTTTCACCCCTCGCGCTCGTCCTGTTGCGTCACTACGGTTTGCAGTTTCATTACCGTTAGGTACAGTCAGCGTCACCCATTGTATTCAAAGCATGGCAACACCCATCGTTACCATATACATCCCCAATATGTGACGTGTATCGGATGTGTGGCGTTCCACCACAGTGTGGTTTTCATAGCACTTTCTTTCACTTACACCCAGGCTGTGGAATGAGGTTCCTTATGCTGTGCTTCCAGGAAGGTACGACATTGGTATATAAAAGTTACCACATGACACCTTTAAATCCTCTGGTGCTGCAAGAGAATGTGGGCGGCGGTGATCACTTAACATCAGATGACTCGTACGCTTGTTTGTCCTCCTCTTCGATAAAAAAAACCTCACGGAAGTCTCTTCTTAATACCGCTATACAGCACATGCTGTTTAAGACCAATTTTGCTTAGAATTACTTACTAATAATAAGCGGTCTTTCTGTAGCAACTGATAATCTGAATTAAAACTCAAAGTTCGTAGTTTTTTCAACTAAATTTAGACTGACGGAGGAGAATGAACAAGGGAGAGACATCAATCATACGACACAATTTCTTAAAATAAATTTATTATAAATTAACACAAACCCAACACAATATATTGGCATAAATCTAAAATACAGTGAGAGAATAAAAGCCCCTAATTTAGGGTACAAGTGAAAAGAACCTGTGTCCTTCTAATACTCAAATTTTAACGATTAGTAACAAAATAGAAGTCTTTAGTGGACGAGGAGTATAGTATAGTAGAAAAGGGTAGATAATAAAATACTGGCAACACTAATCAACGAACACCTTATATACACACAAAATACTGAGTTTCCCAATTAAAATTTTGATTTTTGAGTAATTAATTGGAAGTATTATGTCTTTTTAAAATATATATTTTCGTACTTATAAAATTACACCACTACAAAACAATGATTTACTTCTAATAATTACTTACAACTGCTTGCAGCAAATATGGTATGAATATTCTGTATTATCATACATTAATAACAATGGCAATATAATATTAGGAACATAATTAAAAGGCGATATTATATACAAATATAATTGATGCATGCCTACAGCACAATACAGTAATAGGACAGTACTTTAACATCATACTAGAGCGTCCCTATCGACGCACACACACATACACATGATTAACACGGCCGCTAAGCAATCTTGGGACGACAAAACTATTGAGTGCCACGTATGCGTCGCCGAGACTAGTCGCTGTCCGAGTTAAATTAGCTGCGCCGCGCCGTTTGCGTCGTCTATCTTTTTGTATGTAGCAACCCTAACGCTCCGCCCCGATGTAGGTATAAATTGATAAATTGCAAGTAGATCGCTGAGTTACGCTACTGTCCTATTACTGCATTGTGCCTATAGGCTACCGACATGAAGTATTAACGGAATGTTTACAAAAAATGCGCTATATTATTAACTTTTAAAAACGTCGATATCTTATCCTAGTAATTATATGCGTTTGAGGTATAGGTTCCTGGTTAACAGAATATCAGTAAATATTATGTCATGGTAGTACAATTATGCAATAGGGCCTATAATGCCCAGCGAAGTCGTTCGTGACACGTGTGTAGCAGAACACGCAGCGTGATGAGATATAATATCTAATACTTTAGAATAATCGCAACATTATATAAATATTAACTTCTATGTCCCAAAGCAACTAAAAACCAAAAAGTGCAACCAAAAGTGTGCGTGTACAGCCTAATCTTCACTATCGGCGATTAATCTTTGATCATCGTGTAAGCATCCACACGATCCACCGTGATCATTTATTGAGCGGCAGTCCTTCAAGATGGACGTGGAGTTTAGAGCTGCTGCTAGCATTCATTGAATTTCAGTATACAATATTTATGTTTGGGATTTCGTAATTCTGGGTAGTTCTGATAAGTTCTATGAAATGAAATGTTTCTTTATTTGACCAACCAGTAGTCATTCTACCGTACTCGTGCTATGTAAATGAAAGGAAAACAAAACAACTCCGCGACGAATGTGACGAAGCGAAGTATGTACGTCCTCGCTCACCGTCCATTGTGCTCCAGTGAATGAATGACCGGTGATCGTGTAGGCACATTCACGCAACTACTCGCGAATTCTTTTTGATGCGTGCCCGAAAAACCGATCGGTGATCGGTTTTTTTGGCACGCATCGATTGATCGCGGCGATGGGTGACTTATCAGCTACCGATTGCCGCGATCACTATGACGATTATATGATGATCGGCGACTAGAAGTGAATAAGCTCGTTATCGTGCTCGCGTATAATCGCCTTTATTCGTCGATTGTGAAGAGGCGCCATAATCTTTACGCGCGATTGAAGTAAAAGGGTTTATATATTTAGTAAATAGCACGTTTTTTCGATTCTCCTACTTCAGATTCGAAAAGAGAACAGGAAGGCACATTTTGCACTAAAATTTGTTACAATTGCGAAATGTCGAAATTGAGAGTAGAATCAAAAGTCGTATAAGAATAATATGTAAGTAGGACGGAGTTTACTATCGCGTTGTGTTATATGTGAACATATGAACTTAAGCGAGTTTTCTAGAAACTATGATAATCATAATGTTCGCACCAGGAGCTAACATAAACTTGTTATGCCTACTACTCGGTTAAATCGAGTTAGTAAATCTTTTGTTGGGCGATGTACCTATATTATGCATTTACAACATGATATGAGAAAATGTTAAACAAAATGTGTTACGAAATGCAAAAGAATTGTTAAAAGACGTTTACGTGTCATTTGGAATGGAGCGACCGCCCTCGGGCTATTGTAATAATAAATTTTATTGCAATATAATTTTATATTTTTTTAGAAACAAGAAGCCTGTTGAGATTTATTCTTTCGTTCTTCTCAAGGTCTAAGGCATACATTTTCGAATGGTTGGTAGTCGATGTTCAATATGTGACTATTTGAAATTAAATTTGATGTCATTCTATCGATTTTCTTTTACTAGGTAGGTGCCCATACGTGTCTTCTGCACACCAGTGTCTCTAACGAGTCTACCGGGATATAGCAATAGGAATAATAAGAATATATGGTGAGTGCTGGATTTGTGGTACAATTAATACGACGCAACAAGGAGAAGCTCTAGACAGTCTGCCTAGTTCAATTCTTTTCGGCCCCATTATGTAAGTTTATATATATATATATCTCTAAAACTATTTCTAGGTAAATACAATTCTCAATTTGTAATACTACGATATGCTTACATAATTATTCTAATATAATACATTTTACATGCTTAGTTATTAATTGACACCGGTAACACTGATTACAATTCTACTAATTGTACTTGAATCATTTTAAAACAAAATATAAATATATCTTACACCACAATTGCTTTGTATTTTGAGCAAATTAATTTTGATAAGTCCAAAACTCTTACTGAAATAAATAAAAATATATTGAGCCTATTAAGTAACTAAGTATATTATAAGTGATATATATTATACCTATTACATACATGGTAATTATAAAATACATGCTGTGGATACTTTAAGCTTCAGAAATATAAAACGAAATAACAAAAAATAAATAAATCATCTGACAGTTTTTTATTTACCCAAAGTCAAAAAGCCTAAAACATGTCACAAACATTAAAAAAAAAGATTTGCTAAATACGTGGTATATTTTTAAAACACTACATTTGCACCGGCCGTTGACAATTGTCATAACAATTAATCTTAAAATAATATTTACATTAGAATCTTAGCGTCTATGAAACTATAAAATTATCATAACATCATCACAGTCTCACATTTTGTTCGTCAATCACATACCTACATAAAATATTAAAATAATATATAAATATTTACAAATTTAATCACTACATATTTACAAAAGATTCACAAAATATTATTACTTTATCATATTACACCATCGTAAAGCAGAGTGAAGGTGTATAAAATATTCTCAATCCAACGTCCAATGTATTTACGTTCGTTCCTATCGACCTGAATTACCGATACACATATTAAGGGTCCTTTAGACAGTCATTCGCGATTGCCAATATTTAAGTTCTTCAGTCAATTATAACGTACGCGGGCACTATACTACCATGTAGGTACAATATATAATATTAATATTATGATAAAAAACGGCCCTGGCGATGTAATTAAATACATTTAAAATTTAAAAAAGTGACCGTTTGTTGTTCGCAATCAATAACTTACATTTCAATAAAACAATATCTTGCTATAATGATCTGAGTAGATACGAAAAAATTCGAATTTACAAATTTAAAGTCAGAATTTACCACTAATTCAGAAACGCAATGTGTTATATTCTGTACATAACATTGCAAAATTTCGGATAATAACCCATTTCGCGTCACATTTTCTCTAGCGTAGTAGGTATATAATTTTATCTCTTTCAGTTTGACCGTAGGTACTATATTATTCAATACATTATACCGATTAAACAGTGCAGTAAATTATTACTAATATTTAAAGGATAATGCACATAAATGCTTCGCTTTTAACGTCGTTGACTCTTAACTTCTTCTTCAAGTCCATCTATATTATGCATTATTACATCATATTATACATTTGTTTTCTCGATTTGATCAAATATAATAAAATAGTTACGAGATACAGACGCTAATAAAAATATTATAAATTATACCTAATTAATATTATAAATTCTGAGGCAAGCCCGAAAATAAGAGATTCATATTTTACACACGTAGAAATACAGCCATGTAGTCAATGACAGACAGTTTCAAAAGATTCGGGTGTCGGATTTCATTGCTGAATGTATCTACAGTACGTTACCCCTATAATGGTGTTTTTCAGTCACAATAGTTTCAATTGTACGGTATACATTCTCAGGTAGATGATCAAGTAACATGCGCGGCATCACTTGGAGCTCGATGAAGTCTTCCGGACAAGCCCACCGCATCTCATACGTTGGTTCTTGTATACGCACTTTTCTGTAATATTAAAATATCGTCAATCTTAGTGATCCCGCCAACTGACCATCAATCAATTCAACAATCCACCCATTTTTATCACATTAGATCATAAACGCGGCGTAAATAAGGCTATGTTGTGTGCTGTTTAAGTGTTTAATGTTTTGTTATTGACACCCATGTGATAATTCCTTTAAATTGAAAAACATAACAAAATGATGATCTGATGAAATCCGAGATAAACAAGACAATGAAACACACCAATAAGAATTTTAACATAAAACGACAAATAGAAAGGGAACACAAATTCAAAAAATACCATCGTTTGAAGCGGTGGTAAATGTAAAAAGAAAAGAAAACTTTTGACATTCATAAGTGTAATTTCCTTGACATTACACGAATAAATTTATTTTGAGTTGATTTATTTGATTTGATTTCTTCTATATCAATGAACCCTTGATCATTCTTATAACCTCCTTTGCTGGCTTCGACTGAATCAATTCATAAATTTTGCGTAACTTGGGGAAAAATAACATCAGAAACATCTGCATTTAAATACATTAAACAAATTATATTATAGAATTTTCAATATTCAAGTTGATATTTATATATGAATAATAATATAATATGACTTTTAAGTCGGCTCCCTTTCTATTTCATTTTTTTCAACACTTGTATGTCATTTGACAAGTTTATGAAATGGCTTTGTATAATCTGTATATTGTTTAATGCATAGCATGATTCAAAAATATTAAATTTTACCTTTCTTCTTCAGTTTCCGTGCTTTGGTAGGCAAGCAAAAAGGAAAAATAAAACAGTTTTAGATATTTGTATTATCGAAAGCAAAAATATTATGAATCAGAAGCGGGATTCTACGCAATTTATAATATAATATAATAGACGTTTAAATTGATAAAGATAAAGATTGTGTTATTTATATAATATTCGCTTCGCTGGGCGAATTTTAAAAGGAAATGAATTTAAGAATTTCGCATCGAATGGTGGTAGTTTCATGTCGATACGATCAGTGGTTTAGGCATGAAAGAGCCTCAAACAAAGACCATTTTCAATATATAGATACAATTAATACAAAGTATCTAATATCATTCATTTATTTCGCCTCAATGGGGCTAATGGTAACCCAAGCGCCGCGCTGGCAGCTGTTTCGGTCAACGGGTTAGCCTAGCTATCCAACATGAAAATGGTGCCAGTATTCTTGTTACACTTCCCCGTAATGATAGTTTTAATTTAATGTAATCATAGTATTCTAAATATAGTTGTTACATTTATCTACTTGAATTATATTTAAATTTATTTAGATGCTATGTTATAAAGATTTTTTAAATTTTTCTATATCAATCACGGATTATAAGAGGTGCTGATCAAATAATACCATTTCAACTTGGAGCGAAGGGCTTATTCTAAATCTGAAATTGAAATATGGAGAAATTGCTTTTAAATTTGTGTAGGTAATGTTTGCACGGTCAAGATATATTTATTATTACATTTTCATTTGAAGACTATTCCAATCTATCATTAGCAATAAAATGAGACAGGAATCGAACCCGTGATCCATAGATCGCAAATGGAACAAGCCATTGTTAGAGCAACCGCTTTTCAAACTAATGAAATTGCTATGAACATACTTTTCAATTCCCATGCGTTTTCTTCGAACAATATGCAGTATTCTTCCCGGGGTGAATAGTCGAGCTGAGGAGAACCGACGCGCGAATACATCCCGCGATACTAGCGCTGCCTCCTGGAAAGTACACACCACGTAAAATTATTGAAATCCCTTTTAATTTCAGTTTGATCATCTAAGGGTATGTTCCGATATGCACTGCGACCACTGTACAGTGTGATGTCAATTTAGTATACTGTGAAGCCGTTCCTTTATAGCCAGTTATACTGGTTACTATTCAAAATGGAACGCAATCCCGTATACTGTCAGTCGCATTTTTTACGTACTGTCAAATTAAAAATATTTGGGATTAAACTGGTGTGGTTTTGACTGATCACGTGATCTGCGTGTACCTTACCTGGAAAACGCCAGTGCTCACAGTAGAATATGTCGGCGATTTATGACGGCATATATTTCCCTAGGGTACTGCGGCAGTATACTGGCAGTCCATAACGCAACGAATTTTTCTTAAGTGATAGCACTGTGCAGTGCTCGCAGTGCATATCGGGACATACCCTAAGTATAACCTGCGTCACTTTATAATACATCATACCATAAATCATACTTCTTAGTTTTGATTTCTTGTATCTTAGAGCATTGTGGAAAGGACTTACCGTACAACCCACAATTTAAGGCCAATATAGTAATAGGTAAGCTGTAAGTTTGGATGTATATATTATAATAAAGCTGTAAGTTTGGATATTTTATTATCTTTCATATAAAATTCTCGTATCCCTCCTCCTACATGTAAAGCATAAAACCAATTCTAAAAAGGGGAGCAAATAAATGAAAATACATAAAACATAATACTGTTAGTCGCGGTGTCGCTATGACTATGGATAAAGCATTGAATAAGTCGTTTTAACAATCAATTTCTTTAAGCGAAGCAATAATATCGTAAGAAGATATTGTCAAACATAAATGCGAACCGAACCGAACTAAAAGCATGGAGAATGAGAACCGAAGCGGAGACGTCAAACTACAAAGTAAGCACTAAGCACAGCAAAACGAAAGCGTAACTTTGTGGAACTACTCGTGTCAAAGTTTTGTAAATAAACTTAACGATCGAGCTTCGCTCTTGATTTGCGTCTCGCATTCGCTCACTGTTTAACGTCGTACATACAATTACAAAGCCAGCTAATAATAACATCTATCTCGCTCACGCCTCGCTTCGCTCGCTTGCCTTTGGTTTGTCCTGGCGTGACGCGCCCTTTGGTTCGCCAC
This sequence comes from Leptidea sinapis, assembly GCF_905404315.1. Taxonomy (NCBI): domain Eukaryota; kingdom Metazoa; phylum Arthropoda; class Insecta; order Lepidoptera; family Pieridae; genus Leptidea; species Leptidea sinapis. The sequence continues at coordinate 7,649,195 of NC_066305.1, read as the reverse complement.
GTATTCGGTTTGCTTTTGCTTTTCCATGTGTCTATGTGTCAAACGATACTTATAGTCTTTACCTACATAACAAAATTAAAACGCTACGATTGCAGTTCGCTGTTTGTTTGACAATAGCTTTACAGCGTTGATAGCTACTTTTAGCGATGCAATATTAATGTACTCGACTGCAACAGGCACATTAGTTTCGCTGAGAGCTGATTGATATGTTTGAGACATAGATTAAGAATTGGTCTCCGCTGCACTCCTACAAGATACCGCACTACCTAAGAACAATAGCTTTTTTATTAAGGCAACTATTAGAATTAGATGCTTGTATGCGTGTCATCTTGACACTCATTGGCATCATTCATTTTTTGTAACATTCGTGTTATTTTACATTGAAATTAAAAAAAATACAAAATACTTACTGATGATATTTGATCCCAGTGTCTTTCTTATTTCTTGTAACATTATTTTTACAAAGTTTTACTCCGCAACCCGGCATTTTAGTTTCATATATTAGCAAAGTTTTACAGAAAACGTGGCACGTCAACGTCACACATTGTTAGAGTCTGGCTCGAAAACGCCCACTTGGGCGTAGTACTAGTTGCCGCAATTTGCGACTACGCCTGCGATATCTGGTTGGAGCGCAGCGGAGCCCAATCCTTAATTTAAAATTACATGATATAATACAAAATGTTTAATGCTCGAAAAAGCTAGCAACAAAATTATGTTACATTTATCAAATCTTCATCGATTATTTTTCAGCAATATATCCAAAATCATTTTATTCTTAATCTAAGGTTTCAGACCTGTACAAAGCAATCCTTAAAAGTACAATTCAATCAGGGCAATTCGATCGACATATACTGGTGTATGTGCAGCCGTACATTGTTTACCATTACATCTGAAATATTTGATACAGCGATCTACTTACCTGCAGCCAAAATAAAACCCAAACAGACTGTTCAGAATCTGCCGATAAACTGACCCTTCGCAAATCCTGCTCAAGTTCAAGGCCATTGCTAGCAAGAGAACAGTGTGGCCCCAAATTTTAGTATATATACCTACCTAAAGGCGACATACTCAACTGGAATGAAAAATCCCGCCTCCTGTAGGAGAAAGGCCGCGAATTCGTGCGTAATGTACACCAACTGTGCAACCAATATGTTTAACCAATTGTGCAACAATAAAAAACTTAAAAAAAACACACACTATAGAAGTGAAAACTTTATCAAGGCAATTTTAATAATACTAAACATTTTTGTTTGTTCTATATTCATTAAGTTATAATATTTAAAATACATGAATTAAATCAAATCAAAATAAATAGTGATTTTGATTTGATCTAGGTCAAGGAAATGACACTTAACCGAATTATGAATGTAAAAAGTTTTTTCTTTTCATACAAATTATTTTAATAACAATACATGTAAAGTTATTGCCTTTGTCGAGGCTAACGAGCGTTATATAGTAGATGACGTCACAGTCTCATACAATAAACCACAAAATAAATAGTTCAGCGCGCCTACAAAAGTTTTCACTTCAAAAGAAAACATAGCAAAAGGAGACAACAGCGAGGCACACAGTAAACAACACGAAGACGGCACACAAGACCTGTAAGAAAGGCTTACTGACAGCACTCACGGTGGACACTGTCTGCACCAGCAGTGCGTCCGTCGAGTCGTCGGAGTTGTTTGCTTCCAGGTCCTCGGGCCTCCGCCACGTGGACTCCAGGTCGCGGGCAGGCACGCCGAACAAAGCATATCCAAAACCATTCAACATGATGCGGTACTGGAAAAGAAAACAAATTATTAACTCAAATCAAATCAAAATCACTTTATTCATGTAGGGTCAAGGAATTCACACTTCAAAAAAGTTTTTTTTTTATATTTATCACCACTTCGGAAAAAATCGAGCTTTAACGTGAACAAGTGCCAAGAAACTTCACTTTTTTAAATCAACATTTGCAGCTTCATCTTTTTACAAGTCATTTCAATAACAATATATGTAAAGTAATGCAACTAAAATACTCAAACTTCAAATATTCAATACCTAACTTTTTTATAACATTAAAGGACGAGGCGAGCAGGACGTTCATCATTATATATTATAGTATACTGACTGACGTATGTGGGATGATATATCTATGGCCTTACACGTGGTTGGCTACCTTTTACCTGTCAAGACCATTGGGTTGGCAGGTGCAAACAGGTAAATTGAAATAGTAAATGAAATAATATAAGAATTATCTTCGTAAAATTGTTATCAAATTACATACATTTTAATATTTTTTTTTTACTTCCACAGTATGTAAGTAATTTCAAATTTGTGTAATCATGAATTAAACGTTACTACATGGGGCACACTAAAAGTTTTGCACTTCAAGCTAGTCGGAACTATTTGAATTTCGAATGCTATATTTTTTGAAACGTTGCAACCTTGTTAGTAATAAAAAAGAAACAATTGGCGGGAAATCACTTGTCAATTGTTTTGTATCACACATCAAAGTTCTACGTACGCAACGAAAATGGAATTAAGTCGAGAATATTTTAGAGCGATGATTTTTTATGATTTTAAAAGTTCTCTCTCTCTCCACAAGACTGGGCCGCTCGTCTTCAAAATGTTTTTGGGAGAGAAGCACCTTGCTTTAGCACCGTGAGGCGATGGTTTGCTGAATTTGAGAGAGATCGGCTTTCTTTACATGATGGGCTGCCGTCAACCAAAATAATGTGACTACTGTTAAGCGGCTAATGAAAAAAAAACCCGCAAAATACCTATGAGACAATTCGAGGACTATTGGGGATTGGTATGAGCCAAATTCAGAAAATTTTATACTTAGAATTGAAAGTTCGGAAACTTTGTTGTCGTTGGATCCCTCATTAACTGACAGCGGAGCAGAAGCAGGCTCGCGTGGAATGGTGCTCACAGATGCTAATGAAGTACGACCACAGACATTCTAATGCTGTTATTGATATTGTCACAGGAGACGAAACGTGAATTATTGTTTTGAACCGAAAAAACCGGAGAATATTTTGAAAAGCTATTAACATAATATTTTGGTTATGACATGTTGTTCTTTTAAGTTACGTAAAACTTTTAGTGTGACCTCCGTATATGCGTCTTGACTCTTGGAATAACAATAGTTCAAATTAAATTGTTTTCTATTTCATAACTTACCTTCGGTACCTTAGTAGCATGTATCGTCTGTATGACTTTTGTTCGTAAGTTTTCAATACTGTGCACACTGAGTCTCATCACCAGATCATCACCAACTCCCACTGTCAACACAAAGCTCTCCGTGAAGCGAGCAGCCTCCCGACTTATAAGTCCCGCTGTAATATTAATCATATTTTGGTTTTGGCGTAGATAATTTGACGTAATTCCAGAAAAACGTTCCAAACCACATTCATGTCGAAATTGAGTTTAGAATACAAAACTGGTCATGTGATGCATACTAACAGACTGACAAAAAATAGCAGCCCTACTGTCATTCTTTAAATGTCATCATGACTTAGTGCCCTACCCACATGTATGGAATACACTAATATTTATTAAACTTTAAACACGAATTCCTTAAAATGTGATGTTTGTGGCTTGGAACAAATTTTCAGGAACTACGTCCAATTGTGACAGCAATTTGTGAACGGTATTTTTTTAAATTTATTAATTCATTATTTCTGCCATCTGTATTGCATGGCAATACAAGCAATTCAGTCAACCAACTGAGGTAAGCAGGTGCGAGGTACTGAATTCTCATTGATCAGGTAATGTTTTCAACATATTGTGAACATTTTTTTTAATGAAAATAAGGGACGAGACGAGCAGGACGTTCGGCTGATGGTAATTTATACAACCTGCCCATCACAATGCAGTGCCGGCCAAGCATTCTTGAAAAACCCCATCATAAGATGTTAAGTCTCATTTGCCCAGTAATTTCACTAGCTACGGCGCCCTTCACCCATAATCTAGGCGGCATCCTGTGCAAAGAGCCACTTCAAGAGTCACTTTATTATTATTATTTATTAGGCGTCTATCGGTTATAAGATCTACGACTTCTTTTATAATCATATATAATATATGTAATTAATAAAGAAACAATAATAATTGTTAATGATTAAAATGATATCAGAATGAATGTGATAATAAAGATATGAGAATTACGGATAAAATTATCTATTGCTGCACATTATTTTTGTGTATTTTTAGACGATAGTATATCAAAATATTCTACAAAGCAAAATAAGTTGGGTGACATTGACTTAACAATTCAGTTATATTCAAATTTACCTGGAGTGGAAAAGGCAAACACTTTTAAATGAGGGTATCTCGGCCGCAGTTTCAAGGCAACTAACACAGCCACTCCTGCTCCTAAACTGTGACCTGAAAGAAATACAAAATAGAATAAAAAGTATTTTAAATTACGCTGTTTTCAGGATGTTACAACAAGACCAGTAACTGTTTGTGTGTCTCACAATACCAGAGTATTGTGAGTTATTACTTTCACATCTGGTCACACAAACGTTTGTTTGAACTCAACAAAAAAATCGAGAAATCTCAAACATAGATCATCGATCAACTGCATAGACGTTGATCAAACACAAAACAAACACCGAAACTGAAACTGGATTGGTAACACCCACCAAAGGCGTTCTGATCATTTACGAAGCCCAAGATAATATGAATATTAAAATTAGCGTGGCTGCCTTTAACACATTATTAATAAGAACCTAAAGTTATTTTTTTTCTGTAATTAAACAAATTGCTATTGTAGTGAGTTTTAACCCAGTAAGTTTTAGCTTACGCTAAATACCCAGTAAAAACGTTGGGTAGGCACTTTAATAGACTGCCTATTCGAGTCCCGCATAATAGAGCAGAGTATACGAGAAAGACCTGGCGTAAAGTAAAATGTAAAACTTCAAGATTTTTTTTTTTTTTATGAAAAAGATGGCGTAGCAACTTGGATGCCCTCTGTCCCTTCTAAGGACGCTAAGTAGAGTAAGTCAAGACAAAATTTGATACCTGTTAGGACTAGATCATAATGAGGAAACTGATGGAATGCCCGTTCCAGCACAGGCGTAAGTCGTCTTAGCATTTTGGCGGCACCCATCGACATTCCTTTGTGTGCAGCTGTGTCTTCTGGTAAACCTGTAATAAATAATTGGTTTATTATCTTATGATATTTTATAGTAACAGAAACTTCATCTCGTTGACAAGCAGATTTAAATACCAAAAAATTATGAGACGTTCTGCCAATTGGCAATAAATAAGTGGAATTCATTTTTACAGCACAGATATTCATAAATTAATTATTATTCTTGTTTTTTATTTATCTTGACTTCGAGCATTGCATTAGGAAATTGCTGTATGGAAAAAGTATAGGGTAGGCAGGACAGAAAGAGATTAGAGGATGCCATTATGGATTTAATAAAAATTTCCTAATACACAGTGTGTTTTTTTAACTGAGACCCTTCACGGAAATCCTAATCCAGAAGACATTTGCCTTTTTTTGTGAAAACAATTTTGCCATAGTTATTTTTTAACCAACAGCGAGTTGTCCATAAAAATGAGTAATTTAGATGATTTTTGACCGTTTATTGTGAGTACATTTGATGGTATGGGAAAAACTCTGAGCCGCAGAAGACGTTCATAAAATGTTTTCTCGTACCAAAAGCTAGTTCCTACAAAGTACCTGAATTCAATACTTCTACTGTTGTGACAGATTTCATTGTGTGATGATTAAATGTATATAAAGCGTCACGTTTCTTCAAGTGAATACTGCTTTGGGCACTTTATTTAGTTGTGTGACACTGAGCTGCCACGCTGGGTATGTTACGGTGGTTCGGGTAATTAGTTCGAGCTGACTTGAAGTCTTGTACACATCGCTTTTTTTTTATTAAACAAACCAAATATTCACCATCAGCCTCGAACTTCTCGGAGCCAGCAGTGAAGTCAGTGAAGATATCACTGAGGGAGATGGACCCTCGGATGGCCACCACGATGCTCTCTCGATCATGGTCCGTGATCACGCAGAATGGCAGCTGCAACCAGACGGTAGGTACAGTTAGAACATCGACATAATAACCATCATAAAGAGCGCTTTCAGAATAAATATAACACAAAAACACATAGATAGCATCCGCGGCTAGATACCGTCCGCGTACATGTAAAGTGCGGCCACAATAATATGCCGAAATAGGCGTACACGAGCCAGGTCCTTACTAGTATAAGAAATTAACACTATTATACAAAAAAAAAGAAAATAAACCCCGTTGATTTCCTGAAAGACATAGGTACAGATAAAGTAAACCTCCCGCAATAAAAATTACTACTGCATACCTTGAGTCCTTAATAGAAATAGTCGGTAATTAATCTATAGAAATATATAATAGTTTGCCCGACAAAATTCAAAACGTAGACAACAAAAAAAATAAACCGCTAAATTTAACAAAATAACAAAAAGCTTGGCATGAATAATTTTCTTGACGAATCAAATTAAAATATGGGTCTCCCTACTACGGTCTGCTATTCAGACTGGATTTCGGATCTCCTTTTTTTACAAGATTCTAGCTGTCACCTGTCAATCTGTCAATGATTGCACGTTTCATACAATCGAATGAATCGGCCTACTTGAGATAAAAGTCGTTACTATCGTTGACTTTTCTGTTCCAATAAACTTATCGACGGTAACTCACCTTATCCGTACACGCTGTATGTCAATGGGACGACGTATAGCTTACCAGCGATAGAAGTTTGTATGGAAATAGTAATTCACGCGTCCCAATATAAGGTGATAAGAATGACTTATCGGGTATATTGGGACAGTTTCAGATTATTGACAGCTAATTACTGACAGTAGAAGGTAGTAATTTATCTCTGTCTGTAGATAGTATATTTGGAAAAGCCGTTAGAGAGTTTCGCTAGGCTGCAACGCTTGAGCGCGCGCGTGCCTGTCAATAATTAAACTGTGAAGTGCAAGAACAAATTTGGAATTAACTATGAAAGAATCTCTGTATATTACTGGCATCAACAAAATCCTAAAAACTACAAAAAATGGCAATATTCGTTTTGACAACTTACCTCAAAGACCCGGTTGTTGAATGATGCAAATATTATGTCATCCGATGACAGCTTGGACATGTATTTGACACCAGCGAAATTACAAAGGCAGCAGTTGTCATCCGTCACAATGGAACTCTTTGGCCTGAAATATGATTTAATAACACAATATTTCACACTAAGATTAAGGATTCGTCTGCGCTGCACTCCAACTATATTCCGCAGGCGTAGACGTTCTCAGGTAGTGCGGTATCTAGTTAGCGCAGCGGAGACCAATCCTTAATCTAAGATTGCACAATACATTCTATTCTAGGTAGGTCACAAGGATTTTACAGATTTAGCAGGAAAGAGTTAAGCTTTAAGAGGAAACATTAGTTGAGGCCTTTTTTACATTAAAGAATTCTAATACAACATACCGTCTCGCTAACACGGAAGAGACACTCACCAGTTCGATAAAGACCGAAAATTAGATCATTTATACGTCTAGGCATGTGTCAAAACGTCGAAAAAAATCATGAGTGTAAGACGTAGCTTGTCACGTACACTAAAGTAATATACCTGGCCTGTTTTCATCGGTTGTCTAACAGCAAGAGGCTCTATTTAAAACGTAAAAATTAACTAAGAATTTACTCTTCCAAAAATTAACCAGTCTTAACGAGATTATGAAACCGAATGGGAACGAACTATTCTTTGTCGGACTGTTTTAATTTTTTCAGAAATTGTTATCGTGTTTGTATACTAGGACTCTGTTTGCACTATAATTAAGCACTCTTTGAAGTACCTACTATAACACTTAATAAGGAAAACAGAGAGACACAATGATAATATTGATTTAAATTGAACATAATTTTGATCTAGGATTAAAAACCAAGAAAGAGTCAAGAACGTTCGTGAGGAAATTGGCCATTAGTAGCTTAGTAAACTTAATAGCACAAAACGTTGTATTTGTCCAAAAAAAATATTTCTCAGGATAATACGGCCATTGTTAAAATTGTTTTATATTTTAACAAAATTTTACTTTATATGTAACTTCTATCCGAGTATAACATTATAAATGTCCAGACGATTATAAAAATAATAAACTATCAAAATAAAAATCTACGTTAACGATCTTAAAACTACAATTTCAGACGATAAAAACATAATATATGACATTGAAATACAAAACATTACATTTTGTTATACTGCCACGGTCGAGGGTTAACTATGGCATTATTTTCGATCCACAGTTTCATGACAGCATTAACCGCTTAATACCGCAATCACGCAATTTTATTAATATTGCTCACGTGTTTCATATATTTAGGAACATAAAGTTCAGTCACGTTTCGCACATAAGCACCATTATTATTTAGTACAGCGTATGCTTTCGTGAACAATGGCAATAAATGTTGCCGTAAACTTAAACTTACCTGCAGCAACAACATGTCAAATGGCGCGCCAATTTGCAGAAACCAGTGAAACAATGTCTGTATATAACATAGGGCCAGCCATACGCTGCTATTGAAAGCTTCAGGTAATACAGAGCGTGGTCAAGGTTCATCCAGGGAGGTGTCTCCGAGAAAACTTTGTTCACGTCCGTGGTGTAAATCGGTTCTTCGTCATTTAGCATTTGTATTCTCCGCATCTCTCTGGTCTCTCGCTTCTGCCGCACCCTGAGAAGAACGCAGCCAGCCACAACGTCGGATGGCACTAGGTCTGTCGACCTGAACAGTGCACTTAGTAACGCTAAAATGAAAGTAATGTAATTTGTTGAGTAATTGAGAAAGTAGATGTGAAATCGCTGTTAGCAAAGCACATATTGTGGGTTATTTTTTTTTGCCGAATGAATAGAGTTCATGAGTGAAAGAAGCTGTTGAGCGTTAGTTTGCTAAAAGCGAATAGTATCCACACAATTACAAAAATTACAGTATGAATATTACCACGATAAAACGGAATTAATTAACTGCAACATAACAAAAACGAATACCGGATACACTTAAATATACACTTAACTGTAACTGCGAAATTTATAATGGAACAAATCTTAGGAGCAGTGAAGTGACTTTACTGCTGTAAGCAACTTCCTGATGCCAATTTCCAATATCATCGCATGATACACCAGTAAAAGACCAGTCTTATCTTGTCGATGCTTCGCTGTATCTCTTTCCCTTCCTCTAATACTCTGGCCTCTTTTATACACTGTCATAAAGACAGCCGGCCTACCGGAACGGCCGAACGAAGAAAAGGAGCTTATATTGGTCATGTCTTATGACATGAGAGAACTTATTATGATTTAAAAAGTAAGAAAATGTGTGTCTGTTTCACCGTAGTTACCAACATATTTATAAATTTAATTCATTTAATTTTCTATATTGGTTGATTTTATTCAATTAGTATGATTTCTTTAATAATCAATCCTATTGTTAAATTGTAATAATCTATTAAAATGTAAAATATAGACAGTCAACTGACAACACCAATATGACGTCAGTTGACCACGAATACAGGTATTCAAGTTGTAACACCGGTACGGGGTGGGCGATTAAAATGTTTTAAATTTTATTATAACAGTAATATCTTTAAAATACGATCCTTAGTAATTATAAGGTTTGATCTCAAAACAGTGAACAGTGCTAATATTGTGAAGGTCTCAAACTCGTGTTTCCTCTGGTGGTAAAAGAGAAAATACGCGCCGGTGATCACTCAAGTTGTCTCGTATGTTTGATTGTCCTTCTATTTCATAAAATAAAATACCTGCCACTTGTTGAAAAGCTTCCTTCCCATGTTCATCTCGTTTGAGCCAGCAGAAAACCCATCGAAACCGCCTCGACCACAGCCCAGTGACCTTCCTGTGATGCCTCGCCTGATTGGGAGTATCTTGCATGTCATCATAGTTGACAGATCCCAGAGGGTCAAACACCATGAACAATCCGAATATTGTTAGCCCTAATTGCACCCAGTTGAACAGTACAATACCTAAAATAAATTATTTTCGCATTATGATTAATCTCTGAATGGCAAAGTCTTGACTACACAAAACATCATGATGATAGCAAATAGCCAGGTTTTCCCAGTTTCCTGGATTTTCCCCCACAAACCTCATGTATTTGCTTTTAAGCATAATAAAGTTTTATCCCTCAACACGTAAATAGGGGTTGTAGAAATAAGTTTTCTGATACCTACATATATAAGGCTTAATTGCAAATTGCCTTAATAAGTAGATTATAAGTAATTTTGTATATATAATTTACTAGCAAATACAGAAATTTGGAATTTGAATTTGGATTTTTTTTTTAAAACATCATGAAAAATTTTCATTAATGATATCTTTTTTTCCATACGTAGTTAAAAACAAGATGTCGGGACAATTATTTAAATCGAAATGTTAAGGTCGTTTGGTTTTGTTGATTGTAGATTAGATTAGATTTAATAAAGTTGTTATTTTTTTAAGTGATAACCTGGGATAAATTATACAAATAAAAATTGAAAATAAAATTTATGAAAATTGCGGGACTCGAATCCGCGAGCTCTTGCGTTCCGTGCGAGCGCTCTTCCAACTGAGCCAACCGTTCGAGTAACGTATCTTTGTTAAATATTGTATGTCCTGTTCAACTCTCAGGCTGTGGCTTCATCTACTTAGGTAATGTATACGTCCAAATAGACTGTGACAGCTGTGAATACGTCGAAAAAAATAGCGGTGAAATGTTAATCTCTACTTTCAGCAACACAATGTGACTAACATATCGCAAGTCTAAGACGTAGCTATCATTTACCCCGGGGGGTTCAGTGGAGCTGTTACACTTGATTCCTGCCGCCGAATTCCACCATCGGCCAATACGCCACAAATTACAATATCATGCCCACCATCTGGATGTATGGCGTTCTTCCAGTGCGGTTTACAAGAAACTTTCTTCCACGTACAACCAAGCTGTGGAATGAGCTTCCTTGTGCGGTGTTTCCAAGACGGTACAATATACCTTTAAAGAAAGCGCGTACACCTTTCTGAAAGGCCAGAAACGCTCCTGTAATTCCACTGGTGTTGCAAGAGAATGTGAACGGCGGTGATTAATTAACATCAGGCGAACCGTACGTGCATTTGCATTTGCCCTCCTCTACAATAAAAATAAACGTATGTAAATCTGAAAATATACGGAAAGTAAAAGCTGAAAACTCAGCAAAGTTAAAAGCTGAAATCATAGAGAAACTACGAGCTGAGAAACAACGTAACATATGAACAAAAGGAAGCACTTACTTTGTATAACAATAGTTGAGAACCTATCTTGAACGGCACACTCTATGACGTCACAGAACATCCACATTGTACCCATCACATTGAGGGCTACTTCTGGTATCACCAAACATACTCTGCAATAACAAGGACAATACGACGGTTAATAATGTCCCAGTACGTAGATTACTTACAGGAAGTCGTTTCAAAAACAAAACATCAAATAACACTGTGGTATGATGGAATATATGCAAAAATAACAGATTTCAAGCACTATTTTATCTACCTGATCCGACAGACGTTGTTCTGTTCAAAATAGTCACCTCTATAACGAATTCCTGACCATATATTTATGTAATAAGTGGTTTTCTAACGTCGATATTTTCAACTTATCACGTTTGAGGTTCAAAACGCCGGCACCGACTTCAAATCTGTACTATATTTGTATAAATTTGTACATGTAAAATATAATAGTATTTTATTAATATTAAAGGTAAAGGTTTGCATAAGATGTGTATTAAATTCACCAGTGGGAGGCTCCTTTGCACAGGATGCCGGCTAGATTATAGGTACCACAACGGCGCCTATTTCTGTCGTGAAGCAATAATGTGTAAGCATTACTGTGTTTCGGTCTGAAGGGCGTCGTAGCTAGTGAAATTACTGGGCAAATGAGACTTAACAACTTATGTCTCAAGGTGACGAGTGCCGCTCAGAATTTTTGGGTCTTTCAAGAATCCTGAGCGGCATTGCATTGTAATGGGCAGAGCATATCAATTATTACCATCAGCTAAACGTCCGGCTCAGCTCGTCTCTTATTTTCATAAAATAAAAAAAAATCTGTTAAGTTATTTTATCCTTTTCATTTTTTAAACGTAGTTTTTTTTATTTATTACTTTTTAGTGTCAGTTAATAATAATATATAATTAAGCTGATTGAGAACTCCTAAAAAATCGTAGACAAAAAACAATTATACCATCCACGTAAACCATAAATTAAAAAAAAAAAAACATAGAATGAAAACTACTGGGCCAAACTATGTAAAATTTTTATGGGAACAAATGGCATCTATTCCGCATCGAATTAAAGAAGAATTACGTTAATAATAAATCTAAGCGTAATCGGTGTACATACATACAAAAATACCGATCGAATTGAGAACCTCCTCCTTCTTGATGTCGGTTAAAAACATACAATAGAGCATAGAGAGCCCTTTTAATAAAAGTAAAAATATTTTAGATTTGGTTGGACAATATTGGTAACTCCGTGCGAACTTGTCGTTCATAGTATGTATAATTGGCGAGTGAGTTAATGCTCGAATCTAGAGCAAAATGTGGATATGATCGGAACTAAACGTCAACGATTTTGAAATTACGTGTATAGCGCCGCAGGGCATTGAGCTAGCTATACGATCTACGTCATCAGATCTCGCTCGAACACAGGCTGCATTCATGACGTCATGAACTCCTCCGTTTCTAAATTGAATAATTTAGTATCTAGAAAGTGTCATAGATGGCGATGGTATGGATTTTTCTAACTTGTAGGTACTACATTTTTTTAATGAAAATAAGAGACGAGCCGGGCAGGACGTTCAGCTTTGCCCATTACAATGCAACACCGCTCAAGACTATTGAAAAACCCAAAAGTTCTGAGCGGATTTATGAGCAATCAGAATTTTTGGGTTTTTCAAGAATCCTGAGCGGCACTGCATTGTAATGGGCATGGCATATCAATTACCATCAGCTGAACATCCTGCTCGTCTCGTCCCTTATTTTCATTTAAAAATATCCTTTCTATTTTTAGATCTAAAAACCTAGCGCTATTGGACTTAAGTGCACCTATGACTATTAAGATCTACAGTGCCTACTTTGCTAGAAAACCAATGCACGCCCCTAAGTCTAAGGGTATTTTATCCGATTTCTTTAGCTCCCAAGCGAGCGTGGTCGGATTATGACTAAACAACTTCACGGTCAATTTCAACATTTTTTACTTTATTCGTATCAGGTTAGAGGAATGTGAATTTCCCAATAAGATGAAGCGAAACCAATCGGACGTTGGCGAGTTCAATAGCATGACCTTGTCTCTCTCCCCAAGAGAAGGTCGCCTTCGATGAAGGCTTAGAAGGCACTTGCCCAAAGGCAACCTCAGGTGGTGTTTAGTGGGTAGGTTAGGTTTTGGCGTGAGTTCCACATAACCAACGCAGACATAGGCTGCATTGGTATGCATGAGCATACACCACCTCTCTCCCATCATTATCCCGGAGGTTAGCCCTTTGTCTGGGCGCAAAAAAAGTAATATTTCTAGAATTTCGTTTCTAGGTGTCTGTGAGTGACCACCTATCTTCCAATGTGCACTCTATCGTATTCCAGCATCTCGTGAGGATTCCATTGAACAATGATTTACATGATAATCATCTACTTAAAATGATAAGTTTCTAAAATAAAAACTTCGAATTTTGCTTTGATACAGGAATATAATTTGCTGATCAACAAAAATTATGCTTTAATTGTAATATTTTAGTAACTAAAATAAATTTTGTTTATTTTAATTAATTTTCAATTTACTTTATATGTAAATTATATTTACCTACTTAATTTTTTAACTAACATTAGTAATACAGGATCATGCGAAAAAGAGATAAAGAGACGTATAGGGATGGCCAAAAATGCAATGTCCCAGATGCACAAGATATGGAGAGACTTTACAGTGTTACCATCACGCGAAAAACTAAAACCAAATTATTGGCGACTTCGCTAGTTTTCTCCATATTTAGTTATGGAGCGGAGACCTGGACACTGAAAAAGGCTGACAGAGACCGAATAGACGCGTTTCAAATGTGGTGCTGGAGAAAAATGCTGTAGATACCATGGACCGCCTTTCGCACCAACGTGTCTATTCTAACTTTCCACAAAATGCCGTCGTAGGATGCTGGAATTCTTCGGACAAATTGCTCGTAAAGAGGGTCATAATCTGGAACAGCTGATGGTGACAGGCAAGGTAGATGGCAGGCGTCCCAGAGGACGCAGTCCCACGAGATGGTCGGACCAAATACGATATTCTCTGAACATCAACTTCCATAATGCCCTTCATAAGGCTAAGGATCGCAGCAGATGGAGGGGAATCGTACAGGAGAAACTGATGCAACGGGGGAGTCACGACCCTCAGTAATGAGGAAAACGACACGAGGAGGAGGAGGACTTAATTTTTTACTTAGAATAATATTTGATGTAATTAGTTAGTGTTGGCGATGCTAATAAATAAATCTTTAAAAGACCAATCAATTGTTCGTCACTAGTTATTAGGACTCACTGAGAACAAATTCAAGATATATATTATAGCTTCTTTGACAAAGAAGGCTTACTATAGTATTGTAGATTATATAGAGAATATTGATGCATCGTTCTTGTCTGGTTCTGTTCTGTATGATATTAAATTAAACTAGCGAACCCGACAGACGTAGTCCTGTAAACACGTCTTAAGTTTGAAAAATCAGTCCAGCCGTTAGGAGGATTTCACTAACATGGGATTTCACTATTCAACACATATATGGACTGAATGGATAATCCCATTCTCAAATTCACTGAAATACACAAAGAAATTATCATCAAAATAGGTCCAGCCGTTTAGGAGGGAGTTCACTGTCAACACACGTACAGAAGAATTATATATATAAAGATAGGCTTAGTTGTTACATGATTTAAAAGATGGGATAGTTTCCTATCAGTTCTTCTCCCCATGCCACAGTCCTTTGGGCCTATGCGAACTGATGTAGATTCATGACGTTTATACCGTTAGTGGTGTTGCAATGTGTTCTGTTGTTATCACTGCCTATGGTAAATAAATATATTTCTATTCTATTCTTATGTTATCTCATAATAAAAAAGGCATACTCACTTTAATAATAATAAAGGAGACACAAGTTTTCGTGTATCTGTGTCTGTTATGGTTCCTCTAGCTGACTGCTGCGCCAGTGCAGACAGTAACAGCATCAGGCAGGCCTGCAACGCGAGTGTCCCACACAGGTAGAGCCGCACGAACGAACCGCCGTGCCATCCCTCCGTCTGGCACTGCCATGATACCGGATACAGCACCTCCACTACCAGCGCGATTAGTACTAACCTGTTGAATAGGTTGGATTTAATTTAACTTGTACTAACAGAGAAGTGAATGTATCCTATTAAGTGAGGAATAAAAATGTTATAGGAACAGGATATCTCCGTGTTGTGTGAATTCGTAAGTGTGTGTGAAAATTATGATAATCACTTAAAAATCTATATAATACTAGTTGACCCGGCAGACTTCATACTACCTTAATCGATAAATAAAAGACCTGAACATTTGTCTAAAATAAACTTAAAACAAACAAAAGGACTCCTTTTTTTAAGTGTTACCCGTGATTTAAGGAAGTTTATTTTTTACCTCCTTAGAAAGTTAGAAAAATACAAAAATTCTAATTAGTTATTCATTTCAAACTATTATTTTTATTTGATTTCTGAACGACGGGGGACACGTCAAAGGAAAATCAAAATTGTTGTTTTTATCCGAGGATTTTCATGTTTATTCAAACCTTTTAAACCTTCCCTGGACTTCCACAAATAATTCAAGACCAAAACTAGCCAAATCGGTCCTGCCGTTCTCGAGTTTTAGCGAGACTAACGAACAGCAATTCATTTTTATATATTTAGATAACTAAATTTATTTGTTGCCATAAGCAGTCACGAGTAGATTTATTACGACATAATATTTTGATTGCAATAAGTTACATATTAATTTAAAATAGATTTTTTAAATAATTCATGAAAGAGGACGCCAATATACTCCTGCAACAACAGAGGATCACAGGATTTTGTCTAATTTTGTGTGACTAATTTGTAGGAAGGATGTGATGCGGAAATTAATTAATTATTGCATTGACTAATGTTATTGTTCGTCATAACACCTCGTCTGCAACCCATTTATTACGGGAAGTTCATTATTAGAATAACAAGTTCGTTATGACAATTAGCACGCTTTATATATGTCAAATATATGATAGGTAATAATAAAAGCCTTCATTTACAATCCTTAATTATGTACAATGATTCTTTACCTAATCTAATCTAACCTATATTTAAATTCTATTTATATTAATTTTGATTTTCTTTTGTAGGTTATTACTATTTACACCGGTAATTATTGGATGCCTTTCGGCATAGGCCTCCCAAACTTTTCGATAGTGAGCGGTCTCTCGCTTTTCTCGACCAGTTTGCACCTGCTACTTTTTTATGTCATCTTCCCATCTAAGACGTGGTCTGCCTTGTTTCCATTTATGTTGTCTAGGATACCATTCTGTAATTTTTTTTTCAAACGAAATTACAGTGTGACAAATACAATTTATTTTTAATATAACTAGCGGTCGCTTAGAGGTCGAAATTCGACCACTTTGACACAGTAGAAATATTGTCTACTGTGACTTTGTGGAATCAATTACCGGCTGCTGTTTTACCGAATGACTTGGGGATCTTCAAACTTAGAGCGAACGCATCTCTGGACTCTTGGTGTTGCGGATGTCTTGGGACAATTGCCTCACTGCTCCCCATCACGTGAGCCTCTTGCCAATCAGTCGGACCATAAATACTAATAATGTTACAATTAAATATTACACCTGAATTTGGAATCTGTCATTTTATATGATTGTTCATTGAGTTTTCTCATTTTGGCGCCAATACATTGTATAATATTTTGCGATATTAAATTGATATATTGAGAAGGTAGTGAAGCCCCTTAACAACACCATGTTCAATAACCAAGAATGGTCCTTCCAGCAAGACTCGGCGCCGGGTCATAAAGCTCGGTCTACGCAGTCTTGGTTGGAAACGAACTAATCGGACTTCATCAGAGCTGAAGACTGGCCGTCGTCTAGTCCCAATCATAATCCGCTGGATTATGATTTATGGTTAGTTTTATAACCATGCATATGGTTAGTTTTAAGGAGTACGGCTTGCTCTAAACGCCTTGATAATTTGGAGTCCCTAAAACAATTCTTACGAGTGGCAGTGTAGACTTTTCCCATGGAAAGAGTGCGTGCTTCTATTGATAACTGGCCTCAACGTTTAAAGGACTGTATTGGAGCATTAGCTCCATTAGGAGACCACTTCGAATAAGCTTTTTATATTTTTTGAAATTTTTGTATTTATGTATTAAACTTACACAATGTAAAAGTAATAAATGTTAATAAATATTTGCAACAATTTTTTTTATGGCCAGACTAGGTAATTTAAAAAAAATCCTATCTCTAAGGCGTTCGGTTGGGTTTTAGGTGTATTCTGCATGTATACTAACAAATCTTAACAGATTTAACATTTAAGATAACTCATAACATTTCGACATAAATAAATATAAATCAGATCTAAAAATATCTAATGTTGCTAAATTTAATGACTATTAACAATGAGATGTGTCAATATGAAAATTACTCGACGAGTTTGAGTCCGCAGTACATCACAAAGAGGATATTAAGTTCAGAAAATATAAATTTAAAATAAATTTATTTACTCAAACAATACAAATTTTATAAATGATTAAATTAAAACTATCGTTAAGGGGAAGTACCAAGCCCAACTGTACCAAGAATACTGGCAGCATTTCCCCTTGGTATCGTTGGATAGCTAGGCTATTGAGACGCGTATATAGTACTTTGTACATTCTACGCGCTTCGGGGCCCCACGGGCCAAGTGTCTCGACACAAAATGGCATAAAGATGTATGCGACATATTTGCGACGCTTGCTGTTTCGAGGGTCGAAGCAGCAGCCCCAGCACCAACTCTTTTTTATGAAAATAAGGGACGAGACGAGCAGGACGTTCAGATGATGGTAATTAATACGCCCTACCCATTACAATGCAGTGCCGCTCAGGATTCTTGAAAAACCCAAAAATTGTGAGCGGCACTACAAATGTGCTCGTCACCTTGAGACATTATGTGATGTTAAGTCTCATTTGCCCAGTAATTTTACTAGCTACGGCGCCCTTCAGACCGAAACACAGTAATGTTTAGACATTAGAAAAATTTACATCGCAGAAAATGGCGCTGTTGCGGTACCCATAATATAGCCGGCTTCCTCTGGTAAAACTCAACTGACTTAACTTGGACTTGACAAGGTTGTGACATTATATAATATTTTCATTAAATATTTGATATTTTATGTATTTTAGTAATATTATGGATCCGATCTGCATTATCAAAATGAGCATAACCAGTTTGCAATGCAGGAAACGATTTTGAATATTTTATACTGAAGTTTACATAATAATATGTAATGCTTAGATGACTGAGGATCGTTAGATTGAAATTATTCTCTGCTTGGATTTCGATATTGTGAGGTTGTAGGGGGTAATCTCTAGATCTACTGAACCGATTATGAAAATTATTTTTTTCAAATAGAAAGCCACATTATTAATTATTGTGAGTGTTATATATTTTAAATTAACGATTTTCGGTAGTCGGATTTGCAAAGTACGCCAGACAAAAGACGGTAGAATTTAAAGGTTCCTTACAAATGCTGCCTTAACGATGGGCGATAGCTGGTCGTTTTGTGCATGTTGACTTTTCTGTCCCAATAAACTTATCGACGGTAACTCACCTTATCCGTACACGCTGTCTGTCAATGGGAGGACGTATATCTTACCAGTGCTAGAAGTTTGTATGGAAATTGCAATTCACACGTCGCAATATAAGGCGATAAGAATGACTTATCGGGTATAATGGGACAGCTTCAGATTATTGACAGCTAATTACTGACAGTAGAAGGTAGTAATTTGTCTCTGTCTGTAGATAGTATATTGGGAACGGCCGTTAGTGTGTGTGACAAGCTACGTCTTACAATCGCGATTTGTATGATATTTTTTCGACGTTTTCACTGCTGTCTATATATCTAGATGAATATAATCTAAGTATGTTTGATGTGTTCATCACCGTAACGACAAGTCTTTGGGATAAATAATTTCCTTTGGCCAACTAAATTACAGACATTTATTTAATGATGATTTAGCTCTAGACGCGATTTCGATGGAAATTTCTTTATATCCTATTACTCGTTTTGATGTGAAGAGCGTTGGTTGAAATAGTCAAATAAATAAATAAGAATAAGATTTTTGGTTTGTTGGCACATGAAACAAAATATGCTGTAGTAAGCTGTTGGAGTAGAACAAAATAGTGTAGTTATTTTACAAAAAGTTTAGTAAAATTTAAAACCTACTTCTTTTGGCACGTTAGAGACACATTTTCAGAGTGAATTATTACGATGCGTGCACCAGTGGGAGGCTCCTAGATTCGGCGCCTTTTCCTACCGTGAAGCAGTAATGTTTTATTTAATTTAATTTTTTTAACATTATTTTGTTTCGGTCAGAACCGTAGCTAGTGAAATTACTGGGAAAACGAGACTTAACATCTTATGTCTCAAGGAGACGAGCGTAATTGTAATGCCACTCAGAATTTTTATTACTATCAGTTGAACGTCCTGCTCGTATTGTCCCTTATTGTCATAAAAAAATCGACACAAATTCGAAACCCTGACGTGAGTTGGGTCAACTAGACTATTTGTATCAAACTTCAGCTATCATAAACCTCTTGTAACTCATATGTGTACGTAACAAATGGCCGAGATTTAAATAAAATTTTAATAAGTATAAGTTGTAAATATAAAAATAAAATGAATTTTTCTCTAGTTGTATAAATATATTACATGATTTTAATAAACGTTATTTAACTAAATAATGCGGTAAAATAATATTTTATTTGGTAGTTTAAAATACATATTTTATTACAATGATACAATATACAATAATAGCCTAAACACATGGTCGGATTTGGTACGGCCGGACCAGCGGACGATCCGTTATGCGCCTCGCACCAAATGGTCCGGTGTCATACGGTACGGTTCGGACGGTAATAATAATAATTTAGTGCGATGCACAATGCGACATACCATCGAATATGGTCCGCTACCAGACCGCGTCAGATGGTTAGGCCGTACCAAATCCGACCGTGTGTTTAGGTTATTATCATCCTATGTCTCAAAGTGCCGAACGTAACTGTTCGACTCGTAGCTTCATAAAAAATATTATAATCTAATATATAAAATTCTCGTGTCATGGTGTTAAACATTGAACTCCTCCGAAACGGCTTGACCGATTCTCATGAAATTTTGAGTGCATATTGGGTAGGTCTGAGAATCGGACAACATCTTTTTTTCATCCCCCTAAATGTTAAGGGTGGTCCATACGATTTTTTTTATATTTGTATGATTATGAGTCATCATTAAAAAATACATACAACTTCAAATTTTCACCCATCTACGATTAACAGTTACTTTAGTATCGCGATTTTAATATCGGCAATACAACGTTTGCTGGGTCAGCTAGTATTGTATTAAAATAATATTAAAATTATATAATATATTAAAATATTAAATAAGCCTTGTTATTACGTTCACTCAGCGTAACTTGACATGTATAATGAAATTAATGTTTGCTCGCTTGGCAAATTTGCACAAAGCAATTTCCACATATTTCGCTCTAACCTCGTTATTATGCAATTACGTAACTCTGAAATTTATGATGCGGCATCATTTTAACCTAATTACTGATAGAATATCTATAAATGGCGTGCATTACGCGTAATATTATTTATAACATACATTATAGAGCAGCTACCAGTTAATTAGAAAGGAGCGTATTAAAATAAGAAGAATACAAAAAAGTAAAAAGTGAAAAGATACGACGAAAAACAAAGGTTGTAGATGGGTTATAATACGCTCTGAAACAGAAGTGGAAGTAAGCTAGACATATAACAAGATGTAGAGACAATAGATGGACCTCAGAGGCATCTATTTGGGAAGGACCCACATGAATAAGGAGAAAATGACTTCCTAGTAAATGTTGATAGAAGATATAAATACGACAGCAGGAAACTTGTGGAAAAAGAAAGCAATGGACAGAGAGGCTGGAACAAGATGGAGGAGAGGCCGAGATAGATACCTGTATCTTTTCTATATATATATATATATATAGATATATATATAGAAAAGATACAGGCATCTATCTCGTATATATATATATATATATATAATGAAAATGGTCTTACTTTGAGACCCTTTCAAGCCTAAACCACTAATCGTGTCGACATCAAACTACAACATGATCCAGCGGACGTTCAGTAAATATTAATTTTTATGTTATTATTTCAGTGTGTTACACATAATTATTGTTATTGAAATTTATTTTATTTACCTTATTATTTGATTTGATGTAAGTGCACTGATAATCTTATAAATAAATAAAAAATAGGTTTCGAGGAAACTGCTTTAATGTCGAAAGTAGCTTCACCATGACAGGACGCCCGCGCACTCAGCGCTCAAAACAAAGGATTTCCTGTATACCCCCATCCAGTTTTCGCCGCTGAAACCTGCATTAACAGTGTTCGAGACGGCCGTAGAAAAGGTATATGCGGCAGACTGGAAAAACAGTTTCAAAAACTGGTCACATCTTCTGATAAACTTATCTAATAATTGAAACTAAAATGCCGGGTTGCGTAGTAAGACTTTGGAAACATAATACTACAAGAAATAAAAAAAACACTGGGATCACATATCATCAGTAAGTATATTGCATTATATAAATATTAACCATTGAATTTCAATGTAAAATAACACGAAGCGTAAGTTACAAAATTTGAAAGATGCCATTGAGTGTCAAGATGCCCCGCACAAAAGTATCTAATAGTTGCCGTCTTTTTAAATATGTATATGAATTGCAAAATAGTCTCTTGTATGTTATGGCTATGATTAATAAAATTGTATATTAACAACTATCCATTTTAATGATATTGTATTGGTTAAAAATCCTAAAGAACCCAAACACCTTTGAGTATTTATAACAACAATTTCATTATCACATTTCAATCATTTTAAATATTTGTAGACTTTATTGTATTATATATAATATACATGCTCTTTTGCTAGCACAATGGCTTTTGACAATCAAAGTAAAAAAAAAACATTTATACTAATAAGTGAAGAGTTGGTTTTTTTAAGGTTATACGGCGAAAAGAACTAAACCTGGAGCGGAAAATTACTTATACCATAATGCAGCGTGTTACAGAGAAGGTTTAGTATACTATATGTTGGTGATTATCCGAAACCTATATTTTTTGATATAGAAATGCATATATATTCAAAATACAAATAATTCAGCCAACATTTCATTACATAACTAGCTGACCCGGCAGACTTCGTACTACCTCAATCGATAAATAAAAGACCTAAACTTTTGTGTAAAATAAACTTAAAAGAAAGAAAAGTAATCCTTTTTTTTATTTAAACTAATAAAAATATGCTCGGTGTGAATGAAATTTTATAATTATTTTCGATTAATTACACATGATGTTCCATACTTACATAACAGAGTTTTCCTGAAATACTGGCTATTTATAAGGTTTCAATTTGATATTGACAGACACACATAAAGTATACTGATAGATAATTAACAGCTGTAGTTAATCTACCAACTATAGTAACTAAAATTAAGTTTATATTTTCCCTCCTGAGAAAGTTAGAAAGAAATAAAAATTCTAATTAGTTAATCATTCTACAATATTATAATAATTTGATTTCTGAACGACATTTCGACAAGACAATAGGGGACTCCTCTAGCAGTGTAAAAACACAATGTAATATAACAAGTACTAGAATAAGTAATAATTGTAAAATTGCAAACCTGATGCACCAAAACATGCAAGGATTATTAGGTAAAGAACTTGAACTGGAGTTATTTATAAATCATAAAGATATACATATTTTATGTTTAACAGAGCATTGGCTCAGAAAATATGAGCTCATCTTTAACTTCAGTGGTCATCAGGTGGCAAGTGTGTTTAGCAGAGAAAAAGCTACACATGGCGGCTCTCTTATTCTTGTAAGTAAATTATTTAAATTCAAAGAACGAGAAGATATTGTGGGCCTCTCTGTTGAACGTACAATTGAAATAGCCTGTGCAGAGCTCGAGCGCGCCATTGTTGTTAGTATATACAGACCCCCAGATGCAGTATATGAAATTTGTATTGGAGGAGGTTTTATTAAAATTATCTGAGTCTAAGAAGTATATCATGATATGTGGTGATTTTAATATTAATTTATTCGAAAAATCCTCAACCAGTATTAGATTCAGATCTTTATTCAAATCATATGATTTAACCAATATTTTCTTAGAGCCTACTAGAGTAACTGGCACCTCCAAAAGCTGTATTGATAACATATTTACCAATTATAAACCCATTTCTCAGGCAATAATTAACAAACTGAGTTCAGACCACTTTGGTCAGTTAGCCTCTTTTAATATTGAGGTCAATAAATGTCCTAAAATTAAAAAGTTTACGTTTGTTCCTGTGAATAATAGGTGAATGGAGAAATATAGATGCAATGTGTCAGTTAAACTCTCAAATTTGGATTTATTCAAATATAATATTAATCCAAATGAAATGTATGATACGTTATTTAAAATAATTAAAACAGAGTTTGCTTCTATATTTACTTCTAAG
Organism: Leptidea sinapis; assembly: GCF_905404315.1. Taxonomy (NCBI): domain Eukaryota; kingdom Metazoa; phylum Arthropoda; class Insecta; order Lepidoptera; family Pieridae; genus Leptidea; species Leptidea sinapis. The sequence goes on along the minus strand of NC_066305.1, from coordinate 7,625,375 downwards.
ACAGTCAAATCAGGTGGTCTCCTGTCATTTAATGATTGGGCAACAGCTGGCATTCATAGGAGCAGACAAAGGCTATATGAACTGTATAGTGAGAGATCATTGTATAATCAAGATGCATCTTTTCTCGAGTATGTTAAAAATACTCTAAATATACCAATATTGCTGTGGGGCAACGCTGCCGATATTAATACAATATTTGTGCTGCAGAAGAGGGCTATTCGCGCTATTTATAACCTAGGTCCTAGAGAATCATTGAGAGCAAAATTCAAAGAAATTAACATCTTGACTGTTGCTTCTCAATATATTCTTGATAATGTAATGTATGTTCATAGGCACATAAGTGAATTTGCCAGAAACTGTCATAACCATAATGTTAACACCAGGAACAGACATAAACTGATGATGCCTACTACTCGGCTAAGTCGAGTTAGTAAGTCTTTTGTGGGGCGATGTATATGCTTTTACAACAAGATCCCAGAAAATGTTCAAAACAAAGGTGTTACGTTATTCAAAAGAATTGTTAAAAAACGTTTGTGTGGTAAAGGTTACTATAACATAAATGACTTTCTTAATGATACCACAGATTGGGAATGGAGCGACCGCCCTCAGGCTATTAAATAATAAGTTTAATTGTACAATGTTACTTTGTAAATGTTACTTTAATTGTAAAACATATTTTTGATGAAAAAAAAAAATGCCCGCTGAGTTTGTTGCGCCCATTCTTCTCAGGCCTGAGGCATTCACTTTGGAATGGGTGGTAGTTTTTTTTGACTTTCAATAAGTGATTTCACATCCTATTTTGAATAAAAATATTTGAATTTGAATTTGACGATTTTTTAATTCCGAGCTATTTCATATGTATTCACCGTTTAAAACTTCTCTGGACTTCCATAAATAATTTAAGACCAAAATTAGTCAAATCGGTCCAGCCATTCTCGAGTTTTACCGAGACTAACGAACAGCAATTCATTTTTATATATATGTATAGATATGACAATTCATACAATGAGCGGGCGCGGGTATTCAATTTATAATATGGCAAAATAACATTTGCCGGGTCTACTTTAACACCTACTGACCGGCTAAGAACTGTGTGGTCAGCCAAACCTTATTTTTTTGGGTTTCAAAATCCATCTTCAGACATTTCGTTTGCAAGATGGACCTGGACTTTGCTGTAAGGTTTGTAGCTGTCCACTGCCCCTATCTATATAATACGAATTTTTTTATCACCTAATATGGAAGTACTTGGAAATATGTACCAACATAAATATTGTTCGATTTTCAAATTCCACATTGAGAACAATAGCCAACAGGCATAGAGATATTAAAGTAATGATAAAATTTTATTTTGAATATAATCTAGCTAGGATAACTTTATTATAACTTGACACAATTTGCCAAATATTTATCTGATTATTTTTTAAGCCCCAAATAAGGTTATTTGAAGCTATGCGATAATTTGTTTTGTTGTTGGACGCCGAAGTAAATATACAATCACTATGAACCTACAACACAAGCTATCATCGACTACGATACTTATGAAGTCAGCACTTTATAAATCATATTGTCATCAATTGTTTCTATATTTTTCCACCAAAACAAATTCGTCACTTAGCAATATAATTTGATGATTAGTCTGAAGGGAAACAATTTATTGACGATCTCATTATTTCTATTACTTACGTCATCTTCAAAAAACAAAATGATGATTATAGTGATAAACAATGTAGTCAAATAGTAATAAATTACTTGTGAAACCTGTATTTATTCGTGTTATTACGCCTTATAACATCACCTTTATTTCTGATTAAAACCATAGTTGCAGAATAAGTAAGATTAATGAATTTAAAATGCACAAAATTCACCTCGACTTGGACAGACTTGGACACTATGGCCTCTTTACTCACCTAAATAATGACATACCGGTTATACCATCAAGTTTAGCTGTGTATCTCTTTTTCTCTCGCGGTGGTGTGTACTTGATTAGGACCTCTCGCTCCCACACGTCGTCTGTCTTTTGAGCATAGCGAAAAATCCTAGTTCTTAGGTTGGTATCATAAACCATGGTCGAACAATTTTGATATGTCTATTTGTGCGTTAGGTAGTAATTTAATATTGAATATGGAAAGTAGAGACAAAGAGAATAATATCATATGGGAGAAAAGTTGAAAAAGTGTCCAGCTTATGCTGTAAAAAACAGTTCAAAACGCTTGCACAATAGCGCTAGTGTACGCACAGGGTATGGTATGAAGTATGTATGAATGTAGCAAGTGTACACGAATTTAAGTATGCCGAGTTAAACATTTTAATATTATTGTCGACTTCGTAAAGTAGTTAATTATTTCAAATTTCAACAATTTGCCTTAATATGAGAAAATGTACGTGATTTTATATTTGGCGCTTCTTTTAATATCTACCCTGATGCTACTGTAGCGCCACCCAAATTTGACGCATTTTGACGGACACTTTTTCATATTTTCTGATGACTACCCTCCATAATATTTAAAAAACTACGGAGCTAATAGCAAGAGTGGCTAACAGTTTACGAATTGTCAATCAAAATCGGTCACAGTCACAATTGATTCGCTATCCTTTTCTATCTTGCTGTATTTCCGTTAGAGATGTTCTTCTCTTTACCGCACTATTTGTTATTTTTTTATAGGTAGAGGAGGACAAACGAGCGTACGGGTCACCTGATGTTAGGTGATCACTGCCCCCCACATTCTCTTGGAACACCAGAGGAATCACAGGAGCGTTACCGGTTAAAGAATGTGTACGTGCTTTTCAGTCGTTTCGTTAGCTACACCACAGTTTCTCAACCTTATTTTGCTCACCGCCCACTTTGAGAATATGTTTTTTTTTTCTAGAGTAATTTCGTATATTTTTTGCCTTTTTAGACTATATTTTTTAATCTACCCACGCCCCATCTGCGCCATCTCAATGCCCCCTAATTTTCTCTGGGTCTTCTACTGCCCCCCGAAAGTCTCAAATGCCCACAAGGGGGCGTTATCGCCCACGTTGAGAACCTATGGTCTACACTCTAGTATATTGTCTCTCTGCATGGATTGCCAAGTCCATTTAAACACTTCAATACTCAAGTTACCAGTATATAATATGTGTGTCAGCGACATTTGCTCTGTTGACATGTCTTATAAAACTCATACGTGCCTGACCGCCACGACATGCGTTGGCTTAAGATATGTTTATACTGTTCTGGACAACGCCACACCCAAGTATGTGATATAATAAAATGTATAACGGCCTTCGCGAAACGTCAATATGATGCTCTCACCTCTAAGCTTTACAATAAGATTCGCGAGAAGACTTTTATCTACACACTAAACAATTTGAGGTAAAAAAGAAAACCACCGCCTATCTTAAGCAATTATCATATTCAGAAACGGAAAGTCACACACACACACACACTCACACCCTACACACTCTGTCTCTCTCTCTAACACACACACGCACACTTTATTTTTATTTATTAAAATTACGTTTCATTTGTCGAGGAATCACTAACCCCAGAAGATAAAGTACATAATTTTGATAGTTATGGATTTTCGCAAAATAACGACTAAGTAATTCAATATTTTTTTATTTTATTATTTATATCATTTCATACATAATCTATCATTTGCGCGTTAACATGTTCGAAAGACACACACACACACACAAACCTAATGAGTCATAAATCTAATACAAGTTTCGACCAAGATTAAACAAATTTACAGACAGAAATTATAGTTTTTTTTTCGGTAGAATAGATTTAGATGTACCAGAGAATAGAACGTGCTCTCAGCATCCGACCAACCAGATTGCTACCAATTCAAATGACGCAGCAACAATTTAAAGTCCATTATTTAGTAATCAACAACATAGAAAGGTTAACTTGTCACGCGACTTCAATGAGAGAGCGCTGTTATTTCTAAAGTTCATTCACTTGATCATTCTAAAGCAACTTTTTTACTTCTGCGGCTTTTAGTATAGACTATATATACCAGAGGCTCCTTTGCACAGGAAGACGGCTAGATTAAGGGTACCACAATGGCGCCTATTTCTGCCGTGAAGCAGTAATGTGTAAGCATTCCTGTGTTTCGGTTTGAAGGGCGCCGTAGCTAGTGAAATTACTGGGCAAATGATATTTAACATCATATGTCTCTATGTATGTTTTTCAAAAATCCTGAGTGGAACTACATTGTATTGGGTATGGCGTATCAATTACCATCAGCTGAACGTCCTGCACGTCTTGAACCTTATTTATCTAAAAAAAAAATATATACAAACGTATAGAAATACAAAGCGTGAGAGAGAGGAGAACGGAGATAGAGCATGATAGAAAAGGTAAGGGAATGTATTGTTATCTACTACACTAGTACCCATTTCGATTGACAGGTCGTAAACAGTCAGCCACGCTTGGCATTTTAGCTTTAGCTAATCCGACTCAGTTTGAAAACGAACAGTTGCTTAAAACGTAGTGAATTTTGGCTATCTCCGTTTTTTACAAGATTATATCCGTCATCTGTTAATCTATCACTTCACGTTCCATACAATTTCTAGAATCGCTAGGCTGAAAAATTAATTTTCTGGTTCCAAAGAGTTTGCACCACATTCCCACATAAATAAATAAATATTATGAATGTTCATTGTCAGTACAATTATGAAAATTTAATATACGTTCACAAAAATCGCCCCTTTCATTATTATAACACAAGAAATAAGGGATCACTTCTAAACTAATTCTAGTAGGCGTTATAAGAGATACAAAATAACTGTATGGGTAAATTTATACACTTTTATAATAAAGTCCTAGTCGCTGTTCAGGCATTATCTATAAATAAATTTAAATGTTATATTAAAAAATGCCTTTATCGTAAATCCCACTACTCCACAGCTGAGTATCAAAGCGATCGGACAGCCTGGTACTAGATTATGATTATTTTATAGCAATAACATTTTTAATAATTGTGTATTTTATTAAAAAGAGCGTAAAAAAATAATGCTGGGAAAAAGTCTTGCGCTGATTCTTCTCTCTCAGAGAAATTTGTGGGCAAAGCGGTGATAGTGCTTGAACTGACATTAAAAACAATTCTAAAGGGATAAATCTTAATAAAATAAATGCCGTCTAATGGCCATTTTTATGTGCATATTAAGTGCATTTATAACGCAAACTACAAAATTCATAACAAACTACTTATCCTTACAGAAATTAAATTTCCTTAAGAGCGGGCAAAGTTTTATTCAAAATAGGAAATGGAATCACTTATCGTAATTCAAAAACTACCACCCATTTGAAAAGGCATGCCTCAGACCTGAGAAAAACAGTCGCAAGAAACTCAGCGGACTATTTTTTTTTTAATTAAATTTCGTTAGAATCAAATTAACGATTGAAATAGCCTGAGGGTCGCTCCATTCCTATTCTGTGGTTTCATTATTAAAGCCGTTTAATAATAAATTATTTATTATGCTTATCAGATCGTTTATGATGTAATAAGATGTTATTTGTACGAGCAAAGTATTAAAAATCACACCGAGACACGGTTTGATTTTCAAGACGTTTCATGTCAAAGATCACCTTCCCTCAAAAATTACATTGCATGACTAAGGTATTTCTTAAGCAATCATTTGATTTATGATATTGTAATTTTTCCATGGGTAAAACCGTACTTCGTAACACCAATGACACATTTATTAACATTACCACAGAATAAATAAAAGATATTACCAAGAAAATAAGCGCCAACAATTAACATTTACTAGCCTTGTTGAGCCGGATAAACCGCAAGGTTATGAATTACTCGGATTAATAGCTTTAGCCAGGAGTTTGTGAATGATATTAAAAAGAAAAACAGAAAAGTTATAGGAACAATTTGTTATTTTTCAAAGTGATAACCCTCACTTCTAGGATTAATTATACAAATTAAATATGAAAATAAAATTTATGAACGATGCGGGACTCAAACCCGCGACTTCTCGCGGTCCGTGCGATCGCTCTTTAACTGAGCCAACCGTTCCAATGACATAACTTGCTATATCTATGTTCAACTTTCATGCTGTGGCTTCATCTACAGGATCTACTTTACAGTTGATAACCTGCTCAACCAACAATATTTGCATATTAGGAAATTGACTTGAGATGTCGCTCTTTCAAATCCAAGTTAATCATTTTGTATGAAGAATGATTATTTAAAGCCATATAAAGATTATTAAGGAGAGGGCTATGATCGGACTTTCCCTGCGAGATCGCAGGAGAGCCAAAGTCACCGTCATAGCCCGAGCTGAAGTGGCAGTGGGCTGGGCACATAGCTCGATGAACAGATGGCCGTTGGGGCAGCAAAATTCTCAAATGGCGACCAAGTACCTACCGGAAGACGCAGTGTTGGAAGGCCCCCCACAAGATGGTCGATGATCTGGTCAGGATCGGTATATAATAGGTTAGATGACGGCAAAGCAGGACCGATCGTCATAGAGATCTTTGGTGGAGGACTTTTTCCAGCAGCGGGCGTCTTCCGGCTGATATGATGAAAGATTATTTGAATTTAAGTAATTCGTAATGTTCATAGCTGGAGGCACTTACCATACGAACCGGAACAGTAATTCGAATATACTTGGAAAGACCAGGTCGTCGGAGGCGGCAAGCCATTTTCGCCCCAGCAATCGGAGCGCTGGCATCCTGCAAGAAAGAACATACATTTAATATTAGATAATTTATACTTCAGATCTCTATCTAAGAGGCCCTCCTCTTGCTACTAGACAACCGATGAAACCAGGTTATTTGTATGTCACTGTGGGTTAGAGTATGTGTATGACTCAAAATAGAGGTTGGCTGTCTGTCAATTTTTTTTCGACGTTTTCACAGCTGTCACAGTCTGTCTCGAAGATCTCCGCGTAGAAATGATCTAAGCTTTTAATATTGACAAAATGGAGGCATCAAAGTATTCCAGAGAACTTGAAAATTTAAAATAAACTTAAGTAAAGAATTCAGCAAATTAAATTATGTGAGTTATTTTATTATTGAATAAATTTATTGTCAGTGATTCCGCGTGTCTCAATTATTATTGATTGCTGAAATATCGTTTTTAAAATTAAACTTTACGTCAAATAATATAATTAAATCCTAAGATTGATATTTATGATAGGTCAATTGAATGGAATGGATATTTAGACGATAATTATGCATGGTACTTGCATGGTCAAAAAAATTTACAGCATTATAATCACTACATAATATATAACAAACTCCTCCGCCGCGTCTATTTGTCGGTCGTTTCGTGATAAAATCAAAAACTACTGCGCTGATTTTCATTCTGTTTTCACCAATAGGTAGAGTGATTCTCAAGGAAGGGCTTAGAATATAATCTGTTAGGAATTTTTCTATACAATAACGATTTTTGTTGGAAGTTTCAGAATAAAATAAGACGTCTGGAAGCTTTAAAAAAACCTGTGTCCTAGCCCTTTGAGATATAACAAAATAATGTACGGTAGCATTGTGTATCTTGTATCTTATATAGTTCTACAGAAAAGTCCGCGATGGCATATCTCTTAAGGATACCATAATTTATATACTATATCTATTTTAATACTTTGGATAATAGGCAATTGTAAAGCGGTAATGTAAAAGCTGTTCACACAAATACTATATTAATCCTTATCAGTGTCGCTCCAGGAAGTCTGCGAACACCCCAGGAGTGTTCTGAACTTCTGGAAGGAGCTGGGCTGGTTGGAATGACTGGCCAACACTGCACGCAAAATGGACCCAATTAAGCGGTCTAATTGCGGAAACAGGAGCCCTTTACCAATATATCCTTATCAGTTTATTACAACATCTATATGTATAAAAATTAATTGCTGTTCGTAAGTCTCGCTAAAACTCGAGAATGGCTGGACCAAATTGGCTAACTTTGGTCTTAAATTAATTGTGGAAGTCCAGAGAAGGTTTATAAGGTGAATAAATATGAAAATACTCGGAATTAAATAAAAACAACGATTTTGATTTTCCTTTGATGTGTCCCCCGTCGTTCAGAAATCAAATTTCAAAAATATTTTAATATGATTAACTAATTAGAATTTTTATATCTTTCTAACTTTCACAGGAGGTAAAAAATAAACTTAATTTTAGGTTTCCATAGTTGGTGGATTACTTACAGTTGTTGACTATCTATAAAATTACTTTTATGTTAATTGATAAAGTATGGCGATGTGTTCATTTAATATAAAGATAATAAAGTTTTAAGATATAAAGATATTTATAAGTACTACGTGCTTATTCATGTGTGTACGCGGAAGAAGTTGCGGGTATCAGCTAGTAATATTATAAAATCATTCATTTCCGACGGCTTTAGTAGTCTAAAGCCGTCGGAAATTGTCACACATGACACCCTAATAATGTAGTCATTATTGGGATGCCGGCTAGATTATGGGTACCACAACGGCGCCTATTTCTGCCGTGAAGGAGTAATGTGTAAGCATTACTGTGTTTTGGCCTGAAGGGCGACGTAGCTAGTGAAAATACTGGGCAAATGAGACTTAACATCTTATGTCTCAAGGTTACGAGCGCAGTTGTAGTGCCGCTCAGAATTTTTGGGGTTTTTCTAGAATCCTGAGCGGCACTGCATTGTAATGGGCAGGGCGCATCAATTACCATCAGCTGAACGTCCTGCTCGTCTCGTCCCTTACTTTCATAAAAAAAAGTGTAAATTTATAAGTAAGACACAACAGTTATTGAGTAAAGTAGATGCATCAATCCACACACACCGTAAATAAAGAAAGGTATTTATTTTGCAAGCATTTTATTAGCGATTATTATGAATATAATTTATTTATTTTAAAGTTTAGTTAGTCGGTTACAGTCTTTATTTTTTTTATGTAATTTTAAATGTGAATATATTTAATAATAAAGTTAATATACCAAGCTGTTGCATAACTAAGTCAGAAACTTCTAGAAGAGATTTATAAATCAAGGATTACCATATGATATTTGACCAAGAGGTGCTAATTTGCAGAAACATTTACAATTTGCGTCAATATTAGATTATAAATAATTTTTGATCATAAATTGCGTTATTGTGGAATTACTTTTTGTTTTTGTTGAAATGACTCATTTTATATGAAGATGAAAAAATTTTATTCTTAATTTCGATGAAGATACGAATTAATTTTATTTGAAAATATTTTGAATAAAAAATTCCGCAGTTTATAGTTTGATGAGTACGAACTTAATGAGAAGGTCGCATCATCATTTCACCCGGAAGACGTGTACTCCTGGACAAAGGACTCCCCTTGAGATCTCCAAAGATCGCCATGATGATCGGTCCTGAGCTGCCCTCATCCAACGTATTCCAGCGATTTTGTCTAGATCGTCGGTCCATCTTGTGAGGGGCCAACCAACACTACGTCTTCCGGTACGTGGTTGCCATTCGAGGGCTTTACTGCCCCAACAGCCATCTGTTCGTCGTGATCTGCCCACTGCCACTTCAGTTTCGCAACCACCTGGGCTATGTCGGTGACTTTCGTTCTCCTACGGATCTCCTCATTTCTATTTGGATCTCGAAGGGAAACTCTCCATTGCCTGCTGAGCGACAATGAGCTTCCACACAAGCTCACATAAAAATAAGTTATTATTATTATTATAATTCACTAGCAGATCATAGATCTGATGCGTGTATATCACTGCACTAATGTTTACAATTTAGTTTTTTTTTAAATGTTAATTGTCAGTTAGTTGAAGTAAAAACAGAACTACAAGTTTAAACAGCGCAAAAACAAAATAAGATCTTCGTAAGATTGTAGCCAATCTGTGTTGTCGATTGTAGAAGTTACCTTTGTGTACTAAACACACCGCGAGGTCAAAGATAAAAGCATCTACGTAAACCAGTTTATGGATAAAGTTTGTAAAAATATTGCCAGCGAGATCTACGCCGTATATGGGATTTTCTTGACAAGTTTATAAAAGTTGTAATCTAAGATTTGTGCAAGGCTTGCGTGGAGGCGGAAGGAACGGTTACAAAACGGCCTAGTCATCAGAGGTTTGATCAAATACCTTGAGGAGTTGGAAGGCAAGATAAGCCGCTTTTCGATAACGCCTCGCCTAGTATCGGAATACTTGGTCTCGAACTCTCAAGTAATTGCCAATAACGCGGTCATCTCGATGGCAAAGACAAATTGGCTTCGAAAAAGCTGTTCGTCATTAATGGAGCACGGCAATACTTCAAACCGGCCCACATTCTAGCGCTGTACAAAGCGCAGGTCCGGCCACACATGGAGTATTGCTGTCATCTCTGGTCTGGCGCACCCCAGTATCAGCTCGATCCATTTGACCGCGTGCAACGCAGAGCTGCCCTAATTGTCGGCGATGCAGTCCTCTGTGAACAGCTCGAGACGACTTGGCGTTGCGTAGAGACATCGCTGCATTGTGTGTTTCTTACCGCATTTATCACTTGGAGTGTTCCGAAGAGCTGTTTCACCTGATTTCTGAACCAACCTTCGAACGATACACCACAAATTAGGATATCATTCCCACCAACTAGATGTGTGGCGTTCCTCCACAGTGCGGTTTTCGAGGACGTTTCTTCCACGTAGAACAAAGCTGTGGAATGAGCTTCTTTGTGCGGTGTTTCCGGGACGATACGACATGGGTACCTTCAAAAAAAGCACATACCTACTAGATAGCCTAGCAACGCTTCTGCGATTCTCTGATGTTGCGAGAGAATGTGGGCGGCGGTGATCAATTCAGGTGACCTGTACGCTCGTTTGTCCTCCTTTTCCATAAAAAAAACTCCACCAAGCTAAAGTGACGTGTATAGAATTATTTGAAAGTATAAGAACGATTTGAAACCTATCCTGCGATCGATACCTGTCCTTCCTACCCACAGATATCAATACTATCAAAGTCACCAAAAGTAATAAAAAAAAGACAAATTCAAATATGTTTATTCAAAATAAGATATTCATTTCAAAAAGTATGCCTCAGACCTGAGAAGAACGTGCGCAACAAAACACAGCGGCCTTCTTTATTCATAAAAATATGGTTACAATGTAATATCGAACATTTTCTATTTGTTTAATTTAAATTGTTGGTTAGTAAAATAAGGTTTTTATTTTTTTTTTATTCAAAACTTCAACTACGAAGAGACTGAAACACTTGTACATAATAAGTTAACTAATGAACATAAGTTAATTATTATAATACGAAACATAATAAATAACCTATAATATAAATAGTAATTAATCTAAATAAAGTTTTGAGGCCATATAGCCTCAAATTGTATTTGTACCATAACTGCCCGGTTTTATTTATTATTATTAATTAAAACAGTTTTTACTAATATAGCTTATTTACTTACGATAAATTAGACGATAGATTTAAAAATAGTAAATATGTAAATACCTACATATTTACTATTTTTAAATATGTAGGTATGTTATAATGTTCAATAAAAATCTTTAAAATCTTTAAATATTAATCTTAACTTACCTATATTGTAAACAGGAAACATTTGTGTTTTGTATGTATGTTTGTAATATTTTCACACAAAAACTACTGGACCTATTTCAAAAATTCTTTCACCATTAGAAAGCTGCATCTTCACTGAGTGACATAGGCTATATTAATATAAATTTTCTAAAAATAGAGATACCTAATATAAATTCAATAAAATAACCCAAGGAATGAAAAAATTAGTCATAAAAACGCTGTCATCGCGTGCGCTACGGAAACTATTGATGATAGAACCACAAAAAAATGTTCTACAGTATTATAGAACGTATCAATATCTAAAAAATATTCCGCGATACCAAGTGTCTACCAACTACTGTAGTTATGCCACTATAACTACTTTTTTAGATTTTAAAGTTTGAAAAGGGGTGCGCTTAGGCGTAGATATATGTATATTGGTTTTATGGTAAAAGTATTTATTTACTTAAGGTACTAAACTTATCTATGACACTTGCGAAATAACTATAATTAATGGTTCTACTGGTGAGTACGCGGATCTCTAAAATTAATTGGTTAAAATGGTTACTCGGACCAGTCCTGTAATGGTTATAGGCAAATGGTTAATGGTAACTAGGACCGGACCGATCAATGGTTACTCGCGTACTGCATCTCTACTATGCATTGGTAAGAATGGTTAAAATAGTTACTCGGGCCGGCCCTGTAATGGTTAATGGTAACTAGGACCGGCCCGATCAATGGTCACCCGCGTACTGCCTTACTAAACACATGGCAACACATGGTTTTATTACAATTAATTTTATCTACTAAGCAATATTTGTAATATAATGCTGTTCGATGAATTTATTTCGAACAAAGTTGATAAAAGTGCCAACAATAATCAAACGATATTATTTATACCCCTGTATTAATACTTATCCCATTAAATTATATTAGATATTTCATTGAAGACACAAATCGGAAATTCTCTTTAAAAGATATAATTAAAGAATGTCAAACTAAAGAAATTAATGTGATATTATTAGTTTAAGTGAAATATAACTTTTATGCTAACAAAAATAAATCTATAGCCCGACTTTGTAGATTTTCCACTACCACGAGATCGGTATCCACGCGAATGAAAGGGCATTACTAGTTTCGAATAATTTTGAAAAGTAATATTGTATCTGCCTCGACATATAAATTGATCAAATTAAATAATCATGAAGATATAGGTCAGAAAACATTGAACATTGCGCACTTCTGCGCATTTAATTGAAGTTTCTGAGCGACTAGAAGAAATCTATAAGTTAATTTATTAATTTAAATATAGGGCATAATATTTATACAAAAATATAACTATCGTCAAATCAGACCCATGGCTTATGTATTGATTCCTGTATTAATTATAGGTCCGGTCATAGATCTTGAACGCTAACGGCCGTTCCCTCAATACTCAGTCTATCTCCGATTGTGGCCTACTTGAGATGAAAATCGTAACTTTTCTGTCCCAATATATTCTCATTAGTCGGATTTGCAAAGTAAGCCACACAAAAGACGGTAGAATTTAAACGTTCCTTACATACGCTGTCTTAACGATGAGCGATATCTGGTCGTTTTGTATATTATGTCCAATTAATACGATTAAACTGGTGAATGCGAACAAAGTCGCGGGTAACTGCTAGTAAAAGATATATCTCAATTTTTTTGACGTTTTCACAGCTGTCATAGTCTATCTAGACGTACGGCCATTCCCAATATTCAGTCTATCTCCGGTTGTGGTCTACTTGAGATAAAAATCGTAACTATTGTTGACTTTTCTGTCCCAATAAACTTATCGACGGTAACTCACCTTATCCATACACGCTGTCTGTCAATGGGAAGACGTATCTATAGCTTACCAGCGATAGAAGTTTGTATGGAAATTGCAAATCATGCGTCCCAATATAAGGCGATAAGAATGACTTATCGGGTAAATAGTCGTCCGTAAATGAACTACAGATAATGATTCCTGTATTAATTATAGGTCCGGCCATAGATCTTGATCGCTGCGAATATAATGCTCATACGTCATGTCAACGATAGATGACTTTCAAGTCACAACTCGTGCGAATAAAGAAACGATTCTAAAAAGGCGACTATTGGTTCGCTCTCACTCGCACATGTAACATCATGTATCTGCCATCTCTGTTTTGCTGTTAGTTCCACCTGTTTTGGCCGCCATTTTAGAATTGTTTCTTTATTAGCGCGATTTATAGCTTAGCTTATTCTATGCTATTATTGGAGTTGGGCAGGCTGTGTAATTTAGGTACTGTAGATAAAATACCAAGATTTTTTTTGACCATAAGGGACTAGACGAGCAGGACTGCAATGCCGCTCAGGATTTTTGAAAACCCCAAAATCTCTGAGCGCAAAATCATCTCAAAATCACTACAACTGCGCTCGTCACCTTGGACCCTTGGAGACATAAGATGTTAAGTCTTATTTGCCCAGTATTTCACTAGCTGCGGCGCCTTTCAGACCGAAACACAGTAATGTTTATACGTTACTGTTTCACGGTAGAATTAATTAAGATTTATGGATAATGCGTTATTCGGACGATTGGCTAGGTGGTTAAAGCGCTGGGGCGTAGCGTGGGTTCAACACCCGCTTCGCCCTTAAATTTTTTAAAAATCCTCTTTCGAATGTTTGGCTGCGCACGAGAGAGATAGATTGGTTTTTCACGATACGTAAGAAGTGTGACGTCAGCGTGGCCGCTTATTCGCAGACACAACACATGCGTAATAGGTGAATGTGTTATAGGTGCGTTACCTACGTGTTAACGTGTTGTATTCAACTAGTCAATATGTTTATTAACTGACCTATAACGATAACTCTCTCTATTATCTGTTAAATTAAACGTATTCATATTTTAGTAGATCTCTCGAGATTGTGTAAATAACATATTAATATTAAATATATAATCAAAAAAATAAACACATACGATATTGAATATTTGCTATGGAAGAGGAGGACAAACGATCGTACGGGTCACCTGATTTTCAGTGATTACCGCCGCCTACATTCGCTTGCAACACCAGAGGAATCACAGGAGCGTTAAACCTTAAAGGAAGGTGTACGCGCTTTCTTTGAAGAACCCATGTCGTATCGTCCGGGAAACGGTACGTGGGTGAAGGTATTTATTTATTTATTAAGTACAACCACATTACACATATTATCCTTACAAACTAGTTTTATACATACAGGGTAACATGCCTGACATGTGCAACAATTACGGTGTACATAGCATTGCCAAAACACTTATACTAAATGACATTAAAAGACATTATAAGGTATGCCCGATCAAACAATCAAAAACTAGGTGATAATTATAAATACTAAAATATGGCGTCAACTTTACACCATCTTAATATATATAAATCTCGTGTCACAATGTTTGTCCTCAATGGACTCCTAAACTAATGAACGGATTTTAATGGTGATTACTTCATGGAGTGCAGTTTGGTCCAACTTGAGAGATAGGGTAGTTTTTATTTCGATTTGGGACCCATAAATATTTTTATTTTCAATATTTGTTTTGTATGGACATATTTTCTATGAGAGAATTTAGTGACGCACGGTTTGACAGTTCCGCTGTGAAACAATTTCATTCTAACAACAGGGAGCATATTTACGAAATAATTTTTAATGTTTTGAAATATAAAACAGTTGTTTTTTTACTATCTACAGAACAACGTCTGTCGGGGCAGCTAGTATTATTATACAAATTATTATTTCCTTCGGTACGTCGCGAAACCCGTAGAGTCAAGGTTATGTTACTTCTGCAGTAATAATGAGATTATTTGTTACGTGCAAAAACATGATTATATTGTGTGCTACTTGCGTACTAGTCTGGTCATAATTTCAGTTACAAATAAAAATTCATTTATTTTTTATGACGTAATTACGAAATCTTAATAAACTATTTATATATCTCTGAATACAGAATAAAACAGAAACCGTCAACACGCTCAATAGTGAGGCGTAAACTACGCCGTTTTTGCGTAGTATATTAAATTGTGAATTAGTAATGGCAGACTCGCGTACGATTTACATTTAGTTGCAGTTTTTAAATAATAACACCGTTGTATGTAGTTCTCACTTGCGAAAATGATACCTGGCATGCGAAGAAAGCGAATTTCCAATTAATTTTATTCAAATATTGAATTTATTTGATAAGCCGTAGAAACGGCAATGTACGGAGCGCCGGTAGCACTGTGCGGGGGATGGGGTGCGGGCAGGAGTTATTTTGAACACAGCCAGTGCTGCCAACTTAGTGTGTGAAGAAATAAAATATATCTGATTTCAAAGGAGGTTAATAAAGAGTACGGACTACCGAAAAAGAGTATTATTTATTTTATATAATAAAAAGGTATTTTTTGTTAACAGATTAACAGTAAATATTTGACTTTTTTGGTTAAGTTAATGGGTTGCATAATATTACATGACTGGCACTAGTATAGTATGCATTGTGTAAAAAAGAGTATTTTAGCATACTCTATTAGTGTTATAGATTATTGAGTACGCCTACATGAGAATTTAGTGTACGGTTGGCAACCCTAGACACAGTGCGCTGCGTAGAAATGTAATTAAACACTCCTTCTAGGTTTGTTTGTATTCTGAGATATGTATTGGCTAGATTATGGGTACCACAACGGCGTCTATTTCTGCTGTGAAGCAATAATTGTATAAAGATTGCTGTGTTTCGGTCTGAAGGGCGGCGAAGCTAGTGAAATTACTGGGCAAATGAGACTTATGATCTTATGTCTCAAGGTGACAAGGCGGTAAGAATTTTTAGGTTTTTCAAGAATCCTGAGCGGCACTGCATTGTAATGGACAGGGCGTATCAATTACCATCAGCTGAACATCCTGCTCGTCTCGCCCCTTACTATCATGAAAAGAATAGTTTAGCGGTGTTAACTACGCCATTCCGGCGGAGTATAATAGTCGCTGCTCGTTGTGTGTCTAATAGAGCAGGCCATTTCTTCTAAAACTGACCATAATATGTAGTCCAAGGGGTTCAGATCTGGGCTAATTAATAATATGTAGTCCAGATCTATGTCAGAGGCTAAGTCGAGGATAATAGAAATGTTTACTTCTTAATTTTTTATCTACTTACTTAATTTTTCTAATAATACTATGTGCCAATTTATTTTGGAATATGTAGCAAGCAAGTTGGTGGGGACGGAGTATCGACCATGTAAGCTTAAGGGACCGGGGTGTGAGTTTAAGTTTACCTGGATATCTATGAATTATCATACTATCATAACAGAATTAGGAATGGTTAATAAGTTATTTATATGCCGTAGAAGTCAGCCACACGATAGGTAGGAACATCTATGGAATGCTAAGGATACAGTCTCCCCTATCTGAACTTAACCAGTGGGAGGCTCCTTTGCACAGGATGCCGGCTAGATTATGGGTACCACAACGACGCCTATTTACGCCGTGAAGTTTGTAAGAATGTTTCGGCCTGAAGGGCGCCGTAGCTAGTGAAATTACTGGTCAAATGAGACTTAACATTTTACGTCTCAAAGTGACGAGCGCAATTGTAGTGCCGCTCAGAATTTATGGATTTTTCATGAATCCTGAGCGGCAGTGCATTGTAATGGCATGGCAGGGCGTATCAATTACAATCAGCTGTACGTCCTGCTCGTCTCGTCCCTTATTTCCATAAAAAAAATCTGGTAGTTAGCTTTTACATACATAAAACATATTATAATATGTTTACATATATGCAGAACCACCGACACTCACCACGGTATTCCGGTACGGTAATAAAAGTCGCACTTTAATAATAAATCAGGAAATGAAAGATAAGGAATATCAAAGCAGTACACAGAAAATTATAATCACTTCATTGAATAAGCAAAAGAGAGTTCAGACAGAAACAGTAAAGAACTATTAACTAAAGTATGTATTGGAACAGATAAGAAAACCGAGTTTCTTTGATCAACTTTAGTAACGTACTGTAATGTATGAAGCTGAGTAAAACCTTTATTGATCCAAGTTCACGATGCTATTTTAAGCAGATATCAATGTGAATCGCTGTTTCAACAAGTGGGCGTTATTTGTTTTGAGTGCTTGATATTGTAGTTGTATTTGTGTGCTGGTTTAAACATGTGGGGCTCAATGGATGATAGTTGAAAGCCTCAACTCTGACACAATAATTCAAGAGCTGTAATACCGAAAACATTATTGGAGTTATACTTCTTTAGGCGCGTTATGAAAAAATGATGAGAGTGAAATTTTGAGATGCGCGCGCATCACTATAACACAAGAGAAACATAATTTGTTTCCTAAAATTTACTGACGTTTGCGACATTCGTTATTTTTTTTTTTGGTTTCCTAGTCCATTATTAGGATATGCAAAGGGTTTCAAGCCCGTACAGCCGTATTCGTTATTTAATAAAAGCCATCGTTGCAAGATTTTTACAAAATTATTCTTTCTACAAACGTAGAATAGCACGAGGAATAAATAATTTGAAGGATTTTTGCTTTTTTAGGCCAAATAAGTATTATTTCTTGCGTGCATACGTACACACACTTTTTTCCCCATTGATGGAATAGCTACGTCGGTTACATCCAAATCTAAAAAGAGATATAAAAAGAAATATAAAAAGGCACAGTTTTTATTCTGTACAGATTAGATTATTATATTAAGGCTTTGAACTTTCAATACAAGTGATTTGTAAGTATAGACTTACACCCTTATTCATAATGGTCCGCTAACTTAAAACAGCCGCTAAGAGTGATTTTTCTCATTCTGACTTAGGTCAATAGAAGAAGACAGAGTGAGAATTAGCAATGCTTTAAGTTAGCAGACTATTATGAATAAGCGGGTTACAATATACTAGCGTAGAGACAAAGCATGCAAGAGATGATCATCTCTAACGGCCTTTCCTAATATTCAGTCTATCTCTTACTTGAGATGAAAATCGTAACTATCGTTGACTTTTCTGTCCCAATAAACTTATGGACGGTAACTCACCTTATCCGTACACGCTGTCTGTCAATGAGACGACGTATAGCTTACTAGCGATAGAAGTATGTATGGAAATTTAAATTCACGCGTCCCAATATAAGGTGATAAGAATGACTTATCGGGTATATTGATTTTAGATTTAGATTATTTGATTATTGACTGACTTTAGATTATTGACTGCTAATTACTGTCAGTAGAAGGCAGTAATTTGTCTCTATCTGTAGATAGTATATTGGGAATGGCCGTAACAGTGATACCTATAGCAAGATAGAAAAGAAAAGCGAATCTATTGACGTTTGACATAAGCTCATTAATATTAAACCACTAGCTAACGCACACATTGGCAAATATAATTGGTAACACGTTATCGGGCTGTCAGATCGTCTATACGCTAGTATCCAATATCCAGTGGGAGGCCCTTTGCACAGGATGGCAGCTAGATAATGGGTACCACAACGGCGCCTATTTCTACCGTGAAGCAGTAATGTGTAAACATTACTGTGTTTCGGTCTGAACGGCGCCGTAGCTAGTGAAATTACTGGGCAAATGAGACTTAACATCTTACGTCTCAAGGTGACGAGCGCAATTGTAGTGCCGCTCAGAATTTTTGGGGTTTTTCAATAATCCTGAGCGACAATGCATTGTTATCCGCAGCGCGTATCAATTATCATCAGCTGAACGTCCATTTCGTCTCGTCCCTTATTTTCATACAAAAAAAAAAATTATTGTTCTAATATTATGACTATTAAATTCCAAAGCAAGTGCATTGTACGATTCCTTACAATGTTTTGAAAGTGCAGTTCATATTCTAACCCATATTGTATATAACAAGTGCGCAAACGCATCGAAATTGCAACTTTATGACCGATGCAATGCAGGATGAAAACCAGGTCCAATATTGACGTCAATGCTCTGGGTTTAACGTCCCTCTAAATATTATATACAGTGAACATAATCGTTTGCTGTTTGATAAATAACGCAGACTGCTTTATAGAATCCCTATATTTAACTGCAGAAACCCTTTACGTCTATTAATACTTCAAGTTCTGACATTAATATAACACCTTGAATATGCTCTATTTAATAAAATGCGAACATAGAAACTGTTATTGAAGTGAAACTTCTTTAGAATCGTTGTGATTTCAAACCGGATGCAACGGAAAAAACGACAGGTAAGAGACACAAATACAAAAATATGTGGGATGAAGGCGGCAAAGAATTAGACAGAAATATGCATACTATTGAAGTGAAAACTTCTTTATCATCGTTGTGATTTGAAAGTCGATGAAACGAAAAAGCGACAGTAAAAAGAGCAGTCACATCAATTCATAATATTTAACATGGGAGATAATGAGATAGGAAGCATAATACAATGTTTTGGTACCAGGCGATCATAGTTAAAGAAGAGATTGTCTTAAGTATGGCGCGAGTATACCTTAATATATTCTGACTCCAAGCGCACGACGTATTACTACATAGACACCAGGAGAACATGTTATTATATATATTAGTGGTGGAAGGAATGTCTTTCATAGCGGTTGAAATCATGTGTCATCCTAGCAATACGTACCAGGAATTCATATGCAGTTTAGAGGTTCATGCACCATGCAGGTTTCACTTCTGACATGTGTACTTTGTACGCACGCAATGTTTTTTTTTAAGCGATGTCACTTCTGGGATTAAAAATACAAACTTAATTTGTACCAAAATTTATGAACGATGCGGGACTCGAACTCACGCCTCTCGGGTTGCGTCCGAGATCTCTTACCACTTGAGCCAACCGTCCGGGTGACGCATCGACGTTAAATCGTGTCTTGTCGTAGGTCCCCCGCGTTTCCAACTCCTTCTGTTCTTGGCTTTGACATTTTATGCGATTCCAGTCTTAGAATAATATGTTAATCCTTTTTTTGGAGTCCTCGCGGCCTTTTTGGGGCCTTGGAATTGGTATTTGGAAGAAGGGGGTCAATGAAACAAAAGTGCGCCGTATCTAGTGAAATAACTGGACAAATGAGAATTAACATCTTATGTCTCAAGAGACGAGCGCAATTGTGGTGCCGATCAGAATTTTTGGGATTTTCAAGAGCTCGTCTCGCCCTTATTGTCAAAAGAAATCACAATTGAGTAAAATATTGAATTCCAGCTTTAAATATTGAATTTTATTGTAATCTTATGACAATCTACTAAGATCTCAACTTGGTATGTGTTAGAAAGCAATAGTATTTCAACTCTCTATGCAACAGTCCATCGCGAAGTGTTTATTGATGAAAGTAAAGCCCGAAGCAAAGACATAATTAACTGAGCAACTCAGCTATGGAGTCAACGTCTTGTTAACAACATTATCGGGCTTCGAGTGCTCTCCAAGGTAGCGAAAGTGAATTATGCAGTTCCATTTCATGTTGTCCTGGTAACTAGATTATGTAACCACAAGTCAATGAGGGCAATTAAAACAATTTATAATATGCTTCCACAGGACTCGCTTCGGGAATAGTTCAAGTTGATAAATATCCTAACTCTAACTACATTTAAAAAACCGACTACAAAACATAACAACTTCAAACCTATCAATAGGTACAACAATGTGCAGCAAATAATAGTATTTTATTAATACTAACGGTATAGGATTTGAATAAGAGGTTATGTTATTTTAGGTTTTTTTAAACGTATTTTTTTTTTTTACTTTTTAGTGTCATTAATCAGGTAAACTTTAAGATTTCTTTGCTTTTTACTGTAATAAATTAAATATTTATTTTAATTAGGCCTATGAAAGGTTCCGCGTGCGTTAAACAATATTTCATGTTCTTGAGAGAAACTAAAATATCGTGAAGAACGTTTGTTAGTTATGAATGACAGATAGCCTAAGACCCACTTATCATCAAACTGGTTAATAGTAATAATATATAATCAAACTAAATAAAAAACTCCTAAAAAACAGTACACAAACTATAATATATCCACTTAAACAAAATTATTCAAAAAAAAAGTTCATTAAATGTAACTACTGAGCCGAAGTATGTCAAACTTTTATGGGACCAAATGGCATATGTTCTGTATTAAACTAAATAAGAATCACGTAAATCGGATCATAAATCTCAGAATAATCGGTGTACATACATAAAAAATACCGATCGAATTGAGAACCTCCTCCTTTTGAATAATAATTGAAGTCAAGAAAAATTGTTCTTAGAATTCATTCATTCAATAAGAAAGAATAAACTGTACCGCGTAGAAGGTTAGCTAGCTTAAAAGCTCCTAGATGGGTTGTGGTAATCAATTTTAAAATAAAATACTAGATTTGATTAGTAGGTTATGTAGAGGATAAAAATGCAGAATAATGCATAGTTCTTAAGTGGTTCTGCGTAGGCCACTTCAAATTAATATTATTTAAAAGATGGTATGGGAGTTACTTTTCAGTTCCTCTCCCCGTGCGAAAGCCTCTTTAAAGACTGATGCAGCTTCATGATTATACCAAGTATTGTTGCAATATGTTCGGTCATTGTCATCTATTGATTTAATTCGCATTCTAAAGGCTTAGTTCACATACAAAGTTGGGATATTAATGAAGCCTTACCAGGTGCTTAAAAAATATTCTTATTTGGATCCCTGGCAATCTGTGTGCTAAATTTCATGATCGCTAGTTTAATAGTTTAGTACACCTAAAGCAACAAGCGAAATAACTCACATTAACATCTATTTAGGATTAAGGACTGGCTTGTGACAGTGGCGACTTCGTTAGCATTAGCCCTTGTCCACACAAAGAACGACGGGGAATTAAACCCTGATAAAGCTCCCTAAAATCGTCATCAAGCGGTTGTCTACGAGCCGACAACTCCGTAGTCGCACGTGTAAAGGAACCCCAATATCCACAGATTAGCTTTGTCAACAAGATTAAACAACTCTTTGAAACTAGGTTGTGCGTCATAAGAGACTTGCATAATTAGCAATTGATTAGTATATGAGAAGTTTATAAACAAAGTTTTTGAACGATGCGTGACTCGAACCCGCGACCTCTCGCGTTCCGTGCGAGCGCTCTTCCAATGAGCCAACCGTTCGAGTTAATAATTGATATGTCTTTGTTCAACTCTCTCTCTCTCTCTCTCTTTCGATCGGTTGGCTCAGTGGAAGAGCGCTCGCACGGAACGTGATAGGTCGCGGGTTCAAGTCCCGCATGGTTCATAAATTTAATCCCAGCCGTGAGGGTTATAACTTGGAAAATAACAATTGGCTTAGTACATAAGATCAAAATATTGTTAATGCTGTGTACTCTTCTTGAATAAATATTTTAAAAGTGGTTCGTTATTGGTTCCGAGCGCGTATTCCATTCGCGACGAAAACTTCATGTTGTTGTGTTTTTTTTCCAGAGCTATATCGGAATGAAGAGTGCAGATTATTCGATGATAAAAATGATTTTATATAGTCTTGATTTAGTGCACTACAGAGTAAAATATAATTTTTAATGTAAGTTTTTTATAGAGAAGGCAATCCATTCGTAGTCGTTTTACGAAAATAGTTGTCAGAGTTATCTTACAGCACGGATACAGCCATTGTAATGTGCTATAATGTTTTATTTTATGCAACTGTGCAGCGGAACATATAGTCTTAAAGTACACAGACTACAGAGCGCAATAACGAAAATATGGCATGATATATTTAAAAAATACAAAATCGATTCATTTATCATTTTTTACCAGTAACTATTTAAATATAAATTTACCAGTATTTAAAAATAATTTATAAATCCTCATGCGCTACCATTTGCGAGCGACAGGATCTATTATACACACGATCAGATTTGTTTCGGCCGAACCATCGGACGCGGTCTGGTAGCGGACCATATTCGATGGATAGGACGGACGAGGTATGATCCATCGTACAAAATTACTATTATTATGGTCCGGACCGTCCGATGGTCCAGCCGTACCAAATCCGATCATGTGTAGGTTCAATTTTTCCCACCGCGAGCTTGTAAACATCGATACCGTGAGCTACCCATTCCATTCAATTTTGTGTCTACGCAAAATGCAATAAGCACTCTTAAATCACGCTTGAATATATGATCAGAGAAACGGACGTGTCTCGACGAATGTAGCTACCGGTCTAGATTGTTTGGAGTCGTAAAAATGTTATCAATTGCGTTATCGCCGCCATAACAATGCAATAGTAAAATCGGTTGCAAATTCGTTGCCGGCTGATATCGACAGTAGACACACGTCGTACGAGGTGATAAACGTCTCTTCGCTTGTATAACATGAACATTAAATTCTTTTTGATCGGCTCAGGACGTGTTGATTAGTATGATCATTCCCACAACCGGCATATCAGCTCGGCGCTTTGTACATTTTTTTCAGATGAAATTCGAATAAAATGAATTAAATTGTTAATCGTAAGTAAATAGGGAGACTAGTTGGTAATTTAGTAGATTAACGTGCGTGTTACACATTTATTTTAAGAAATTATTTTTTTTTAATGAAAGAGGCAAATAATCACAGGTTTCATCTGTTGTTATGTGATCACCGAAGATTAAACTCTATTGTAACACCAGATGAACTTATACAGCGTCGAAAGAATTCGAAAACCAATAACACATTGGTACGTGGTGGGCGTACAGATTTGTAGATATGAAGTTTTCTGATAATTAAAACGCATGTATTTGTAACTGGATGTTTACATTTTTGCGTCTTTGTACAAAGGTCAAGAATCGTTAGGTTACATAAAATATAACATTAAAAATGCAACTTTAACGAAAAGGCTTTAAAAAAACAAACAAAATAATTTGGAGACATCCATTCTATTAGAATCTTTTACTACCAATTCAATGGCAATATTGACTCACGAAATAAAACTGGTTAGATCGACTCATACTATCAGATGACATAATAAAACTTGATTGTTATAATTATAGCATGTCGTTATTTACACTTTTTGAAAAGCATCTTTTATTTCAATTCCGACAACGTGTTCGATATAAGATTCTTTGTAATGTATTCATAAAATTTTCTGAAACTTAATAGAATGAAAGGTAGAAAGCTACAAACTTAATTAAAATAATTATAGGATTATACAAGAATTGTGTACTTTATGACAGAGCGAGCAACCCTGGAACAAACATTTTGTTCAAAATACGCGTATTCGGTCCTATTCTATTGCTAGTTGCTGCGATGTTATAAGACAAGATCTCTATAAAACAAGAACATATTAGGATTCTGTTCTACTATAATTCTAAGTTGACAACACGTACAGAAACTTCTAAATAGGTACTAATAAAGTCTTGAATTTAAATAATATTATTATTAGTCCTACAAGTCTCAATGAAGTTTAACGGTTGTTGGCTTAATCGTCTTAAATATTCTATAAATTATAATTACCTGTTACACTCGTAGCCGTTTATTAAATTGTTACATAATCTTTTACGTATCATGTGAAATGAATATAATTACAATTTTTATTATTATTAACTTTTATGCACTAAGCTATCGCCATGCATGCATGAAATATTAAATTTCACGCACCATTACACATAATGTGCATATCAATCGTTAAAAGGACTCTATAAGACATTAAATGAAAATTGTTAAATTTTATAAGACATCAAACAAAAATTTTGGTCTATGATTTTTAAAATTTACAGTGTATTTCAAGGTGAAATAAAAAAACTGAACCGAACTTTATTTTAATTTTAGTCGAACTAGCTCCATACTGGATAATTATTTTGGAATTAAATTTACCTTTTATGCCTTTTTCCAAAGTTCACCAAAATATATATGTATCTGCATGAAACAAAATTGCATTTTCGTCTTGCCATATACAAAACTAGAATCGAAGAGACGCTATGTCAAAATGATAAATTTCCTATTCTTCTAACACAAATTGACGATTCAGTTCCGATTGTGCTGAAGTAACTATACGAATTAGGGAAAATCATATGATACGTATTCTCGTAACAACATTGAACGTCAATTATTGGTAGAAGCTGGCCTGTCTCACTTCTCGTGTAGGTATCGAAATAGTAAGTACGTGCGGTGGCCTCTACAGAGTAGGCCAGCCAGAAGGGACTCACGAGCAGTGACGCACGCTCGAGCTGTTGTCACTGACTTCACAGATCCGACCGAAAGTTTAAAAATGGAGAAATATAAATAAAGCAAAGCATATTCAAGGTCATTGCGATCCAAATTTAAATTTATTTAGATTCCTAAAGACGCTGAAACAATCTTATTTAAAGTGATTATTATTATAGGTAAATTACCCTTCATGATAGCTACCTATTTATTTCCTATATACTAAGTAGGTTTAACTATGTCGTGGTCTCCCAACGCTACATTACTTATCTGCAACGAATGTAGGTTTGACAACGAATGAATATTGATTTAAAATTATGATTTCATACTTATTTGTCTTTTCTCAACGATTTTGAAATTACGTGAATAGCACCGCTGTTTTCGTACACCTTTACTGCTGCGTTTAAACACTCGTTTCAGACATTTTTGACATGTGAAATCTGTTATAGGCTCAGCATGGCGTTACAATGGCGACATTAAATAAACAAACTAATAGAACTACTTAACCGTAATCATAAATAAAATACAGACACCAAAATAAATCAATTTTCAATAATATCATTTCGGAACAACCTGTAAGAAATGTAGTAGCCGTGCGCTAGCGTAAACACCCACCCCCTTATTCATAATGGTCCGCTAACTTTGAACAGCCGCTTAGGAGTGTTTTTTCTCATTCTGACTTAGGTCAATAGAAGAAGACAGAGTGAGAATTAGCAATGCTTTAAGTTAGCAGACTATTATGAATAAGGGGTCCAGTGAACGCATTTTAAATGTATACGTTCACTGCAGACACCTACTTCGTGTCGTCTTCGGCGGTTCCCAATATTCAGTCTATCTCTTACTTGAGTTAAAAATCGTAACTATCGTTGACTTTTCTGTCCCAATAAACTTATCGACGGTAACTTACCTTATCCGTACACGGTGTCTGTCAATGGGACGACGTATAGCTTACTAGCAATAAAAGTTTGTATGGAAATTGCAATTCACGCGTCCGAATATAAGGCGATAAGAATGACTTATAGGTTAGGACATTGGGACAGCTTCAGATAATTGACAGCTAATTACTGACATTTTAGCAACAAATACTTTCCAATAGATATTTTTTTAACATATTTTTAAATTTAATTTTGTCAGGCTCGTTACTAATATCCTCGGGTTATTTATTTTTTCGCCGGATTTATTCGTTTTCCCTATCTAAAACTCTGAACAACTTCTATTTTCACTTATTCAATTTTTTTTCTATCAAATTACCGATTACGCACCTTAATTAGAACCTTTAATAATAATAACTTTTAATTATATAAATAAATAAATAATTTATGAAAACGTGATGTTTTTCATGTGACTAAACTTATTTTATTACCTCAAACGTATGTTCCATTATTTTATTGTTTGTTGAAGGCAAACTTCGTTGCGGTTAATAATTGAGAGAATGTCAATTGTTTTTGTTGTTTAGTGTAATGATAATGGAGGTCGGTGGCGGGAATCAACACAAACAGTACTCCGGAAAATCCCAGCGTATTTGACCTTTTATTAAAATTTATAGTAAAGCTAATATAAATTTTAATAAAAGGTCAAATGCGTAATACACTATTGTAGTACTTTAAGAACACTTGGTTCACATTTAAATATTCATATGTTTTATGATAGTATATTTCAATATAGTGGAATGGGGCAAATTGAACTTGTCCAATTTAACCCCCAGAAGACTCAAGTTTGCGCGTTTACCGCAAAAAAAAACCATTTGTCGTATCACCGCTCTTCGACAACACTTTCCTTAAAGCCTCGCCTAGTATCAGAATACTGGGTCTCGAAATCTCGAGCGATTGCCAATTCCGGGGCCATCTGGAGAGCAAAGCCAAATTGGCTTCGAAGAAGCTGGGCGTTATTAATAGAGCACCGCAATACTAAAAGTTTCCTCCACGTACTACAAAGCTGTGGAATGAACTTCCTTGTGCGGTGTTTCCGGGACGATACGACATGGGTACCTTCAAAAAAAGCGCTTACATCTTCCTTAAAGGCCGGCAACGCTCCTGTGATTCCTCTGGTGTTGCAAGAGATTGTGGGCGGCGGTGATCACTTAACAACAAGTAACCCGTACGCTCGTTTTTCCTCCTATTCCATAAAAAAAAGCCGGCCCACATTCTAGTGCTCTACAAAGCGCAGGCTCGGCCATTCATGGAGTATTGCTGTCATCTCTGGTCTGGTGCACCCTAGTATCAACTTTGTCCATTTGACCGCGTGCAACGCAGAGCAGCTCGAATTGTCGGGGACCCAGTCCTCTGTGAGCGACTGGATCACTTGGCGTTTCGTAGAGACTTTTGTACTATTGTATAATATTAAACTTAGATTTTAACGTCTAGACTGTGACAACTGTTAATACAACGAAAAAAATTGAGGTTGACAGTTAACCTTTATTTTGAGCAATGCACGCACAATAACGCAAAGAGTGTAAGACGCACACTAAAGTAATAAACCTGCCTTTTTTTCATCGGTTGTCTAACAGCAAGAAACTCTATCTAGATGTAAAAATTATCTAACATATGTACCGATATCTTAACAAACAGAATCAATAAATAAATAATAATTTCAGAAAAGGCATCCAGTAATTTATACATAAAACAAAACACCAACGCTATTTATATTCATAGACTTAACTTCCGCAACTTTATAAATTACACATAATATTCCTAGCTAGAATCATAGAATATTACAAAGATTAGCTATTCACTTTTTTATATTATTAACGGCCGTTCCCAATATACTACTATCTGCAGATTGAGATTAATTACTACCTTCTACTGTCGGTAATTAGCTGACAATTATCTGAAGCTGCCCCAATATACCCGATAAGTCATTCTTATCGCCTTATATTGGGACACGTGAATTGCAATTTCCATACAAACTTCTATCGCTGGTAAAGTAACGGATAAGGTGAGTTACCGTCGATAAGTTTATTGGTGACAGAAAAGTCAACGACAGTTACGATTTTTATCTCAAGTAGGCCACAATCGGAGATAGACTGAATATTGGAAACGGCCGTAAGTTGCGCGTAAAGTGATCACATTACCATTCTAGGTAATACAATAAATTCTGTTAACAAGTTCTTATACGCTTTGTCTATGACTGAAACAGTAATTTGCATCAAAAACCCATTAGTTTAGTATTTATTGCTGTGGGCATAAAAACAATGTAGAGTTTAAATGGATATTTCCATTCGTTAGATCAAAAGTATGTTACTTCTAACACTTCGCAGAAAGCCCACGCTTTTGTATTCCCGTCCATCATTAAGCCTCGTATCATTAGCCCAGTAATTTCACTGGCTACGGCATTCTTCAAACCAAAACTCAACAATGCTTTTTAATAAAAGAATTTAAAAAACTAAAAAACACGCTTTGGTTGAAAGGATAATGGTTGAAATTTAAAATGAACATCGATTCCTGCCTTATCGACTTTAGGTGAAAATTAACTATATCTTATTATATAAATTAACAAAAATCTTGAAAAATTGAAAAATGGAATAATTTTATCTAATTAATGTCGGTCCTCGATAAATCTACAAAGTTTGAACGAAATATTGCCGTTTAAAATGGGTCAAAATCGCACCCAAATGAGTCGGTTACAAACAAACATACATACAAGTGAAGCTAATAAAAAGCGTGTAAAAAGGCGCCGTTGTGCGCCCTAACTGGCATCCTGTGCCAAGAAGATAAAATACCCGAAAAAACCCACCGCTAAAATGGTGCTATTTATGAAGATATTTTGAGTCAGATAAAATAATAATGGAAAAATTACACAAATTTATGAGCAGATAATTCGTGTAATAAATAGAGCTAGTATGAAAGGTGATGTGAGTAGAAAAAGCCAGGGCTATAATATTTCAGGCTGGCAAATTGTGGCATGGAAATCTGCGTAAGGGGACGCTTAAATTACTCTCTCATATATTGATTTTATTGGCTAACAAATTGGTATTACTAAGGGGTTGATTGAATAAGACATTAATTATATTGGCGGTTCGTTGCAAAGTCCTCGTGAAATGCGTGGGGGCTTCATCGTGATTTATCTGCTGCTGCCGAAAATAATTAACGAAATAACTTGCTATATAATCAGTATTTCACTAAAATATTACTTTTCTGATTCGGTTCCTACATAACATTACGTCACCTTTTGCTCTTAATAGTGATTTTCATTATTATAACACTAGAAATAAGGGATTACTTGTAACTTATTCTAGTATGCCTCATAAGATACATAATAGCTTTAAGGGCACGGACTAGAAAAAAAATAAGGACTCCGTGTCACCTTACATAACAGTGTAGCACCAAAACAAGCCGATTAACGTGTAAATACATAGCCCCACGCATAGATTTACACTACTACAGGCCGATAGCCGGCCATTATGAGAATTGTCATCGTCTGTGACAGATCAGTTTGCGTCTCAATAAAATATTTTAAAAATGCCGTTGTGCATTGTGAAAAAGTGTAGAAACGATACTATATAAGTATTTGTAGCCACATATAATTATTTAAGGGAGAAAAATTGTGAAACTAGTATCCCCTCACCGCATTAACGTAACCGCACAAACACTAGCATAACGGTGCTTCACTTGCTAATATCACGGCGCGGAGTCCTTCTTTTTTACTCGTCCGTGTTTAAGGGTAAATGTATACACTTTTATAATAAAGTCCCAGCCACTGTTAAGGCATTATCCTAAATGATTTATAAAAATAGTCTCTGTCGTAAATCCTACTACTCCACAGCTGAATATCTAAGTGATCCGATAGCCTAAGCCCTAGTCCCAGGCTGTATAATACTTAACATTACCATTTTTGTAGTTGTTTCTAGAAATGTTTGCCACATATTATTAAGTTTCTTATAAGTAGGTAAGTAAGTTATATTTTTAAAATTAAATTTTTTTGCAAACGCCAGGTGAGTTAACGATTTGAAATGTAAAAAAAAAATGCATGTAATAATAATATGATTCTGATAGTCTGTAATGACGTCAATAGAAATCTGAAAACATGACGTTTACGAAAAATACATTTTAATGAATAATGACTATTTGATGTATATTTAATGAATGTATTCATATTAAAGCTATGTTGACAAAAAGTTTAACTATAAATGCTTAGAGACGTTTAAGATATAAAGATATCGCAATTACATCTTCTCACTTTTTGGAACGAATTGTTTTTACGGCATAATATGTGACGCAACGAAAAAGCGAGCTCTCGTGTGTGTCCAGCTTAGTTCGAACGTTATAGTTAGTCAAATTCTGACCGCATATTTCAATCAATGTGTAAGTTACAGTGTAGCTAAATTGGTCCACACTTGTGATGTACAAAAGAAATCAAATCTTCTGTGAGACGTCCTGTGTAGGAGTGCACCCGAATAGTCTCTCATAGCCTTA
Organism: Leptidea sinapis; assembly: GCF_905404315.1. NCBI lineage: Eukaryota > Metazoa > Arthropoda > Insecta > Lepidoptera > Pieridae > Leptidea > Leptidea sinapis. Next base: position 7,594,457 of record NC_066305.1, on the reverse strand, counting down.
ACACAGGGTCGGATTTAGTTCGGTCGAAGCATCGGACGCGGTCCGGTACTAGACCATATTCGATTGTTGGTCGCATTGTCCATCGCACAAAATTATTATTATAGTCCGGACCGTACCGAGTACGATGCCGGACCAATTGGTACGAGCCCACGCCCGCCGGACCATCCGATGGTCTGGCCATACCAAATCCAACTAGTTTAGGCTATAAAACAGTTATATTATAGCATCAAATTGTAAGATGTATTATAGGTGGCCTTGATAACAATTCATGACAAATACGACCGCTGTCAGAAGCGTATCGACCGAGAACTTAATTTAAACATACATAAATACATACAAGCATTTACAATTCAAATTCAACATTTGCACGCACCAAACGGGATTCGAACCCGGACCCCCCTGCTCAGTAATCACTGGACTAAACAGTCATCATTAGAATACAATTTCCAATTGTTGCTTTCCTGTACTTCCATCTTCATTAAAATTGTAATTTCCTTCACATTTCTATCAATTTTAATTTCGATTTTTCTCTTCGTCGAAGGCGAAATCTCGTTCGTCAAAAAAATTATAGCAGAATATATTATTTGAGTCATATTCAGTGCCTCAAACGAGTTAATTTAATTAGATAATTATAAATATAACATAACATCATGATTACATACGTTGGGTTTAAGAATTTTTGTATAAATGTTCATTAATTATATACCTTTATGAATATTAATATAAGAATTTCTATATAAGAAGGTTTTAAAACTACAAAACACGGAACATATCCAAAGGTATGTAATATTTAATTGCTTGTAATTCTGTTTGAAGTACTACATAACACTGACGAATGTTTAATTAATTGTAATGGGGCTAAACTATCGTTTACAAAATGAAGGTATTATAGCTAAAATAAGTGCTTGTAGAACGCACTGATAAAATATTTTTAAATGGGGTAGATTTAGCATACGCATTGAGTGACTTCAAATAGTCCCTATCGGGGTTATTTTCTGATTGTTAGTAATGGTTGTTTAAAGAAAGTATGACAGCGTCAGGCCTGTCTCAAACCTCGTGTAGGTATCGAAATCGTAAGTACGTGCAGCGGCCTCTACAGAGTAAGCCAGCCAGTAGGGACTCACAGCGAGCAGCGGCACAAGCGTTATGTTGTCACCTACTTTACAGATCCGACCGATATTTAAAATAAAGCAATGCATATTAAAGGTCACTGCGATCGAAATAATTTTTTTAAGCTTCTTAAAGACGCTGAAACAATTTATAATGAAATTACCATTCATGATAGCTACCTATTTATTTCCTATTACTAAGTAGGTTTGACTATGTCGAGGTCTTGCAACGCATACATTACTATCTGCAGCTAATGTAGGTTTGACAACGAAATAATATTGGTTTAAAATTAAGATTATATTATTATATTATACTATTTTTATATTATAGAAAAAACTGAACTGTAAATATATGAAGACCTTATTCTAGGTACACTTTTAGGCAAAGATGTCAACTCTAATTTCGTCAGAAGAGGAAAGAGCCATGCGATTGAAAGAGAGGCAACTTCTAGGTGAATAAAAATGTAGGTTAGTAGCACTGTGCGATCTGAATTACACCTTATTGTATGACCGCAGGAGTCCCTATTTCTGTAATTGATTTTGCGGAGTGAGACTTCCGTACTTGTATATATTATATTCTTTGACAGTGTCAAAAAGCAGACATAATTACGTAGGTAACTAGGAACCTATTCCCGTACGACATAAATAGAATCTCATGTACCGTCGTCCATCTATGTACTATGTAATACATATTAATATCAATAATGCCTACTATTATGTCACATTGATATAACCGAATGTGAAGCCACAGAATAAGAAAGATAATTACACAATGACGGTAAACGCAGTCTCAATGTCAATTACGATAAATTCTGTTGTTATACAATAAGAACGATAAGGTGCAGTGTTCAACGAAATATTGTGTTAAATTGTAGCTAGACTTATTTTGTTATACATTACATAACAACTTTTAAGGTATTTTATATACCTGATTGAAAATTACATACCTGGAAATGCATCAGCGAGAATTTAGAGATGGTAAATTGTGTAAATTGAAACATGTTAAGTGTAGATTTTGGAAATTTTAATTTGTTTATGATGATAAAAGGCCGAGACGAGCAGGACGGTCAGCTGATGGTAATTGATACGCCCTGCCCAAGACACAGCAGTGCCACTCAGGATTCTTAGAAAACACTTTCAAAAACACCTTCCCTTCCCTTCCCTAAAATATGGTCGAGGGAGGCGATGGCTGGTCCATGCGCCATGCTCGTGAACGGGTGCTACTCGTGGGGGCTGGATCTTGTTACCGGGAGGTCTACTGGATGTGTTTTTTTATTATTATTATTTCCTTTAAAGTTAAAGTTATTATATATTTTATTTTATGAAATGCTCACATAATGCCTCTATTTATTTACGGTATGTGTGGATTGATGCATCTACTATACTCAATAACTCTTGTGTTTATAAGTATTAATTTACTTTTTATTCTTTTTTTGACTTACTCATGTCAGCCTTTCAGTTTTTCACTTTTGAGTATTTTTGTTGCGTCACTTTGCATATATTGTAATTGAAATGATTTGTAAAACAACTAAAATGTAAATCTTGACTTAAAAGAGTGGCAATGAGTTTCTTGCTACTTCTTCTTATTAGCTCAACACTTTACGAAGTAGCGGTAAATTCAATAAGAAACAATATTTATATATTTTTTTTTTGACATTCATAAGTGTCATTTCTGTGACCTACATGAATAAAGTGTTTTTGAATTTTGAATTTGAATTTTGAAGAAAACCTAAAAACTCTGAGGGGCACTACAATTGCGCTCGTCACCTTGACACATAAGATGTTAAGTCTCATTTGCCCAGTAATTTCACTAGCTACGGCGCCCTTCAGACTCAAAACACAATAATGCTTACATTACTGCTTCACGGCAGAAATAGGCGCCATTGTGGCACCTATGGGTACTATGGTACCGGCTAGATGAACCCATGGGTTCTCTGAGCCTCCCACTGGTATAATTTGTGATTTGATCTGAATCACGATGTATTTGGAAGGCCATAACTGGAAAAGACCAGTCACCGCTATGGTACGAATATTCTCTCTTCTCTTCTTCTTAATATTCTCTTAGGCGGCATACAGGAGTTCATACAGATGGAGAATGCCAAACTCAAAGTCACGAAGAACACACGGATTGATAAAAGAAAATAGAGTAGGAGGCTCTTAGGATGGAATCCCGGTGGTCGGTGATTCTAAATCTCATGGCAGCCTCAAACTTTGTTAGGTTGACAGCGGTGAGCAGAATCTTTAAGTCAAGAAAAACCGAAGAACCGTGGGTGGGTGTGATTAGCGCAAGGTAGGATTGTTAGCTGGACAGCGGTGAGCAGAATCTTTAAGCCAAAAAAAAAGTTTCTATATTTTCTTGACTTCAAAAAGTGATGCGGTTATCCTATTTTGAGAAATAAACTATTTGAATTTGAAAAATTTGAAAGAAGAACCGTGGGTGGGTGTGATCAGCTCAAGGTAGGATTGTTAGCTGGTTAGCGGTGAGCAGAATCTTTAAGCCAAGAAAAAAGAAGAACCGTGGGTGGGTGTGATCAGCGCAAGGTAGGCTTGTTAGCTGGTCAGCGGTGAGCAGAATCTTTAAGCCAAGGAAAAAGAACCGTGGGTGGGTGTGATCAGCGCAAGGTAGGATTGTTAGCTGGACAGCGGTGAGCAGAATCTTTAAGCCAAGAAAAAAGAACCGTGGGTGGGTGTGATCAGCGCAAGGTAGGATTGTTAGCTGGTCAGCGGTGAGCAGAATCTTTAAGCCAAGAAAAAAGATCCGTGGGTGGGTGTGATCAGCGCAAGGTAGGATTGTTAGCTGGACAGCGGTGAGAAGAATCTTTAAGCCAAGAAAAAAGAACCGTGGGTGGGTGTGATCAGCGCAAGGTAGGATTGTTAGCTGATCAGCGGTGAGCAGAATCTTCAAGCCAAGAAAAACGATGAACCATGGGAAGGATGTGATTAGCGCAAGACAAGACCGACTTCTTCTTCACAAGCAAGGCGTAATGGGCTGTGGAGCTACGATGGAAGTTTTAGTAGGATTTCCAAAAAAACGGTACCTAACCCTGTACTTCATACCATGTTACAGAAGAGTAAACTATATCAAAGTGAGGTTAATTATACCGAATACTTAGAACAATAAAAAAAATACATAAATATGATTAGGATTAATTACTATTATTAATTATCGACGGACAGATGGCCGATGGGGACTAAGGTCCTCTTACCGTAAATCTACCGATTTATAATTCGTAGATCTAAAAAGTTCTCAGCTATTGATCCGTGATGATTGACCTCTTAAGAATCATAAAATTCTTTTGACTTTTTGAGATTAAGCATGTTTCCACTGCAAAAACACTTTCTTAGTGTACAACTTAGTAAATATTATACGTTTTAACGCACTAGCTTAACGATTTGATTTGGATTTTGGAAGGCACATGGCCATAATAGAATAGCTCATTGAGTAAGTATTGTCATAGTAAACGGTAGATATACATAAAATAAGGAATGTTTGTCTAACCCAGTGGTTCCCAAGGTGGGGCCCACGCCGCACAGGGGGGCAATTTAAAAATGGACTCGACACGACTTTAACCATTTCTCTTTGGCAAAAGGCAAATTCCAAGAATGTTCAAGAAAACCTTTACTACCGTTTAAATGAATTTAGAAAAATCAATATTAAAATTATTTTGAACTTCAGTTGTTCATATTATGTTTTGAAAATTTACTTACGATTTTTTATATCAATTTTAGAGTGATTTTTTCCTTAAACTTATCATTTATATTTCTTAAGGGAACAAAACATTTTAAGGTTAAAAATTATGTATGGGGGGCATAAAAAGTTTAGAAACGTTAAGGTGGGGCATGGTCTAAAAAAGGTTAGGAAACACAGATCCAACCTAACGCATATACAACAAATGTGAAAGTAGGTACTTCAAAACTTCGTCAATTTAAGTTAATAATCGTGAATAACACAGAATCTCCCAAAAAACCACTTTCGTAATGCAGTAAAGAATGTTATTAACAACTTTGTTGGCCAGTGTACATTGGAGGTACAGTACAGTCAAGTCTTCGTAGTGTCCGGTTATTTCAATTGCATTCATTATGTACGAAGAATCCATGACCTCAATATTAAAGTGAGTGAAACAAGCTATAGAAGACGGTTGATATTAACATTACCTATCAATTATTTTCTTAGAGTAATAAATCAAAGGAGACGGTAGCACGTAAAAGTAGAACAAAAAACCTGACTTGCAAATTCAATTAAATCACTCAAAGTTAAGGATTATTATTTCGTTATAAGTTCAAACGACCCTCGAGCACCGGCTCTTTAAACAAGCACCTCACAACAAGTGGTTCAGTCAAAATGTAGGCACACATAATATAACTTTTACTAATTATAAAAATATATACTTATTTTTTCACTGCCCCAACGGCCATGTGTCCGTCGAACTATGTGCCCTGTCCACTACCTTTCGCAATCATTACATTTCAGTCCTCGGATGGCGACCACGTACCGGAAGACGCAGTGTTGGTGGGCCCCCCACAAGATGGACCGACGATCTGGTCAAGATCGTCAACAATATAAATGTAAGTTATGTGTATATATAAGCCATTTAAGTACTTTTGATATAAAATATTTTATTGTATTATTTAGTTCCTTCTACTCCATTGTTTTACATAGCTTTGGGTCAGATGTGACCCCATGCGACTACTTGTGTGTTCTTTAATGCGCCTAATTAAGGGTTCAATATATACCTACACTTAGCACAATTATATCGGAAATTTAATAGAAGCGTATATATATCAATTATAAGAAGAATATTTGCCTGTTTTCAGTTTTACCCGACAAATTACATACAATTTTATATCCTCTATGTATGAGGCAGATAGACAGACCCACCAATGCCGTCTTCACTTGGTTAAACACTTTAAGATTACTTCTAATTAAAACTAGTCAGTAATGTGATTGTATTTTGATGGAACTCCCAAGGATTTATGTAAACAATTCATTTGTCTCGCAACAACAATCGGATCGCGTCAGCTTATGTTAATCGAAACTCATTTCAAACAATAAAGTTAGTCTGCTAACTACGAGTATTTCCTCAATATCTGAATATTCATTCATCATATTGAATATAGTTCTAATTAGCTTAATAATGCGTGCACTTATTTTCAGTCTGTTCTTATGATTTAATTAATAATAATAATAGTAATTCTTTATTTGCATAATGTGTGTATATAAGTTAACAAAACAATCCTATACGAATCAACACATTAACCAAAAAGGGATGCAAATTACATTACCTCCACATCATTATAATCTAATCTATAAAATTATCATGTCGCGGTGTTTGTAGTTAACTCCTTCGAAATGGCTTGACCGATTCTCATGAAATTTTGAGTGCATATTGGGTAGGTCTGAGAATCAGACAACATCTATTTTTCATCCCCCTAAATGTTAAGGGTGGTCCACACGTTTTTTTTTTTAATTTTTTTGACATTTTTTTTAAATATGTTTGATTATGAGTCAGCATTAAAAAATACATACAACTTCAAATTTTCACCCATCTACGATCAACTTTTGTATCGCGATTTTAATATCGGCAATACAACGTTTGCTGGGTCAGCTGGTATATTAATAAAATTCTGACATTACAGCCACTATTACAGCACATATTATATATTTCATTGTTACATTATATTAGCATTTACACAAAATATACATGTCATATACATATTATGTAGTCAAAGTTAAACACAAGATTATAAAAAAGAAAATCACAAATTTAAAAAGTCAGATACAACATAGAAATTGTAATAATTTAGCCATTCATATAATTCAGTTTTAAAAGGACCGATATTCAACATTTTAATAGCATCGGAAAGTTTATTAAATATTTGAATACACATGGCATGACAAAATTAGTAAACAAAATAGTCCTGGGTGCTTTTTTTGTAAACAAGTCTATTTGGATATCGTTGGTCGCGGTCATACATTTCCTTGGCAGTAGTGAAAAGATATTTAGGTCTCTTTACAAAAATACATAAATAAATAAATTTCGTAAATGTATAGGCACGGCAAGGTTAACAATTTTAATTTAATAAACAGCGGTCTACGCGATTCGTACGGACCTACCTAATGCTTTTTGGATGTTTACGCCATTACCCCAAATTATAAGACCGTATCTCAAGATAGATGCAACATGAGCATGGTAAGCTGACAGTGTGGTACCTATATCCGTAATCTTTCGTAGGCGCCTCAGGGCATAAACAAACTTATTTACTCTACCACAGAGCTTATTTATGTGTGATGTCCATTTAAGTTCATTGTCTAAAATAATACCTATTTTTTTCATCCATAATGACCTCATTATATTCTATTTTTAAATTATTACGTAGAGCATTTGAAAATGTCATATAGTTCGATTTAGTTTAAGATTATTCACATCAAGCCATTTTATCATTGTAAAAGACATTTAATAATTAAATCTTACTAAGAATTAGGCATAAACATAGTTATAACGAATTTTTAGTTTAGAATTTTTAGATCAATATTATAATTATCTGTGTCTCTCTGTTTTGCTTTTTTTTATATTATTTGATTCTGTAACTGTCTTAAGGTATTTACTACATCTTATTTTTTTTTTCTATTGACAGAACAGCGTCTGTCGGGTCAGCTAGTTTTACCTATACATATAAATAAAATTGGAGTGTCTGTTTGTAATTTTGAAATAACCGATTTTTACAACATGTATATGAATATATATGCGGTACATACACCAAAATAACATTTTAAAAAATTTTTGTCTGTCTGTTTGTTCCGGCTAATCTCTGAAATGGCTGGACCGATTTTGACACGATTGTCAGGTAGCTAATGTAATAAGGAGTAACTAAGGCTACGTTGATTTTAGAAAAAATCTTTTATTTTAGAAAAGAGAAAAAGTAATGTTGCAATGTCCAAGAAACGGTTTAACTCTAAAAATAATTTATATGGCAAAACAACGTCTGTCGGGTCAGCTAGTTTAGTTATCGGAGACAAAAACTGTTTTTACGAGATATAGGTACATTAAGCTATATCTGCTACGTCAAATTGATTGCGTAAATATTTCCATTATCTTGTTTACGATCGACGATTAGTCTTTGATAACATTTACAGAACATTTAACATTTTACTATAGATGACAAAGACTTTTCGAGAATTTATAGTTCCGTTTGTTAGCGGACTTAAAAAACATGGCCTCCACAGATTATTAACACAACAATGAAACGAGAATTTATAATCCTAAATTACCTCATTGCTATGAATTTAAATGATTTGTTTCTGACAACCAGAATAAAAACATTGAGAATTAAAATACTAAGAATCATGATTTGTATATTTTCAATATTGAAAATTAATATTGATCGTAACATAAGACTTTTATTAAATGATTAAGATTTTTTAAGATTAAACATTAACGTCTTAAATCATCTAATATATAAAATTCTCATGTCGCGGTGTTTGTAGTTAAACTCCTTCGAAACCGAAAGTGCATTTTGGGTAGGTCTGACAATCGGACAACATCTATTTTTCATTCCCCTAAATGTTAAGGGTGGTCCACGGCAATTTTTTTTTTAATTGTTTTGATTTTTTTTTATATTTGTTTGATTATGAGTCAGCATTAAATACATACGACTTCAAATTTTCATCCATCTACGATCAACAGTTACTTTTGTATCGCGATTTTAATATCGGCAATACAACGTTTGCTGGGTCAGCTAGTAAATATATAATTTTACATATTAAGTATTCAAAATTCTAAGCAGCTAATTTCAAGCGTGGCTCCGTATACGACTTTACAATCAAAATCAGTTACAGTAACTAAATATTCGCTTTTCTATCTTGCTGTATCTCCATTACAAATATTGTTTTATCACGCTTTGTTTGTATGTAAAGGCATAAGCATAAAGGCATTTATTTTCTCAAAATTGATTCCTTTAGAATTCTTTTTGATGTTATTTCTAATAACTACTAGATACTAATACCGCTTCGGAAACAAATGGCGCTCCGAGAGATAAGAAGCGGCGCAAGAAACTCTCCCAGCATTCTTTTTTTGCGCTCTTTTCAATAAAAATATACAATATTGTACAGTCATTTCTATTGCTATAAAATAATCACAATCTAGTCCCAGGCTGTCCGATCATTTAGATATAGATTTACGACAGAGCCATTTTTTTATAAAACAGATAAATTTATTTATAGATAATGCCTGAACAGTGGCTGGAACTCTATTATAGAAGTGTATACATTTATCCTTAAAGCTATTATGTATCTTTTGAAGCCTACTAGAATTAGTTACAAGCAATCCCTTATTTCTAGTGTTATAATATAAGTTAGTATACAGTAATAGCCTTAACAAATGATCGGATTTGGTACGGCTGAATCCTCCGACGCGGTCTGGTAGCGGACCGTATTCGATGGTATGTCACATTGTCCATCACACAGCACTATTATTATTACCATCCGGACCGTACCGACTTCAACGCCAGACCAATTGGTTCGACACGCCCACCGGACCGTCCGATGGTCCGGCAGTACTAAATCCGATCATGTGTTTAGGCTATAAGTATATGGAAAATACAAAATCAAAATCATCAAAAAAACTAATTTTTATCACATTTTTTTGTCTACATTTTATTATAATCTGTCTCATTCAACAAAAAGTGTGTTCTTCTGGTATTCATTGGCTTGCTTGGAGAATGGCTCTTGCCAAACTCAATTTCCATAATTAAGCATCTGGTTCGCTAGACGCATAAATTATCTGGGCATATAGACATAACATATTACTTGATAACTTTTCAGTAAATCGAAAATTATTTTAGGGTTCAGGAATATATGTAACAAAACTCATGCAAATATGATTTAAATCTATTCAGTAGTTTTTGCGTTTTGCCGATAGAGAAATAAACAACCAGATAAAAATTCAACAAACTACTTTTATGGCTTCGGTGTCGAGCACATAGCAAGTATTATTTAAAAAAAAATGTCCAATGTACAGTTTTACTTTCACGATTTTATTGCATGTATAAATATGTTTGTAATGACAATAATAATATGTAACAGAACGCAACTTGATCTATTTTTCAGACAAATTTAAAAGGCAAGTTACCTTAAACACATTATGGCAGACTCCTTTTATAATCAACATGGCATGTTTTAAATGAACTGATAGCTATATTTTGATAGACTCATAAAACAAGTCATCTTACCAGATTAGTTAATAGTTTGAAATCAAGTTTTAATAGAATAACTTATACATAGCATCTGATCAACCAGAAATTAATATTGATATTCAAAAATGGAAGTGGACAGTTATAACAAAGAGAATGTAAATACTACGTAATAAGAGGCCTAAATAAAATATGAAATCTAGTTTACTATGAAACGTGAACTTATTTGACATAAGTTAATCCGGCTACGTTTAAAAGCGAATATTTGCTTTTAAAACTTAGTGAATTTCAGCTATCTTTGTCTTTTACAAGATTATAGCCATATGGCTATAATCTATATATATAAAAATGAATTGCTGTTCGTTAGTCTCGCTAAAACTCGAGAACGGCTGGACCGATTTGGCTAATTTTGGTCTTGAATTATTTGTGGAAGTCCAGGGAAGGTTTCAAAGGTGAATAAATATGAAAGTGTTCGGAATTAAATAAAAACAACAATTTTGTTTTTCCTTTGATGTGTCCCCCGTCGTCCGATATTTATTTTGTGTGGACATATTTTTTCTATGAGAGAATTTATTGACGCACGGTTTGACAGTGCTACTGTGAAACAATTTTATTACAACCACAGGGAGCATATTTTACGAAATAATTCTTGATGTTATGATATATTATTGACAAATTAATAAAAAACATTATTTTATTTATTATATACAGAACAACGTCTGTCGGGTCAACTAGTCTGTTATATATATAATATGTTATATAACTTACAAGAAACTCAACGGCCACTCTTTTCAATCAATAGAGTATTTTACAATGGCTGTAATATACAAAATAAATTAGTTTGTTAAGTGCTGCATCCAATATATGAATCGTGAAGCGTTTTAAATATCAAATACCTACTCCATAAAAAGTAATAAAGAATAAACTGTATAAATATATAAACTATCGTATATTGGATGCATCAAATTTTAGAGCTTGAATTCATTGTTTATATAAGGATACTTCGTGAACATGATGGTCGTGATTACTGTCATAATTAGTGATCACATTCAACAAATAGAATGATTTTTTTAATAATCACTACCACATTTATTTTCACACTTTTTTCACATAACCTCAAAATTTATGAGAAAAATTCAAATAAACAAGTTTTTGGTTTTTTATTTTTATCTTATACAAAAAATTTTTTCCATGAAATTTGGTGAAAAGTCGTGTTTATATACCAAATACACTGTAATTCTCACATTCTCACGTCAAATTATTAGCTTTTTCAAAAAAACGATGGGCTTGTTGTTCATTGAAATCTCTTCTTTTTTATGGTAAACAAAAGATATATATTACTATGGGAAATGTTCTCAGAAAATGCAAAGAAACGAGAACAAAATCGATATTGAAAAATTTTATTTTACTCGAAAAACGTAAGATACCACTTTACCATTGATAAACAAAAAATAATGGAAATTAGCAGCAAATATGTTTTTGTAATATTCTCTTCGCATTCCAATGGGGTTTATCCTACTGATATTTTTTTGGTTTCAAAGATTATCGACCCTGGTCTATAAGCAATTATTTAATATTATTCAACATATGGACTGGGAGTTTCTTATCAGTTCTTCTCCCCATATGATTGTTTACCAAACGTTATTTTCACTACCTATGGTGAATAAATATATTATGTACATCTAATCTCTTCTATAAAATAATAAGTATTTGTAGCTTATCTTTCTCACATTCTGTGTGTGTAAGTGTTACATTTAGTATCACTTATTGATGTTATGTTAGCTAGTAACATCTAATGTATATAGTATCGGGTGCTTTAAAAAATACCGTTTTGCTCTACTAAAAAAGCAACTTGCTGCGGAGAAATTGAACCACTTCCACTGGAATTCAAGAAATTCCTTTCTCTAAAAGATTTTTCTGTGTACGGACATAAACACACGCTCACACTCAGGCACACTCAGGCACACACATAAACACATACACACACACACACACACATACTAACATACACTTGCAAGGGTCAAGGGCCAAGGGCAAGTCATATTACATTTTATAAAAAAAAGATGGCTTAAGTAGGTAATCGGGGAGTCACAATAAATCACTCCGACTCAACACCTGGGGGAGGAGGGGATGCTGTGTGGATTCCATGTCAGGTGAAGCTGAGCCTTTTCCTTTTGCCTTTTGTTTCATCGCGTAGACAAATTTTTCACTTTATAGTTGTAATGTTTTGTATTTCAATAATGAATTTATTATTATTATTACTATTTGCTGAATTCAATAAAAAAACATACAACCATATGAGGATATGCTATGACCCCAAATGGAATTGTAATTTATACTGATAATGGTAAGATGTACGACTCTACTCTCGTAACTGTTATGTATTAATAAAATAATAAAATTCATTTATCATTCAAAAATGATTCGTTAAGAATGCTTCTGATGTAAAATAAATCACAACTTCTGTTTTAGAAACAAATCCCACATTCCCTAATTTACCAGTGGGAGTTTATCCTTTGCACAGGATGCCGGCTAGATTATGGTTACCACAACGGCGGCGTGTTTCAGTCTGAAGGGCGCGGTAGCAAGTAAAATTACTGGGCAAATGAGACTTAACATCTTATATCTCAAGGTGACCAGCGTAATTGTAGTGCCGCTCAGAATTGTTGGGTATTTCAAGAATCCTGAGCAGCACTGCATCGAAATGGACAGGGCGTATCAATTACCATCAGCTGAACGTTCTGCTCCCTTCCCTTACTTTTATAAAAAAAAAACTCTGAGAGTGAAAAATCGGCGTAAGCATGGATCTACAAATTACAATAACAACTTCTCTAATAGAGTTACTGCATGATAGAAAAGGAAAGCGTATCTATTGTTACTGTAAAAGATTGTTGTCGACAAGTCGTAAACAGTCAGCCACGATTAGGATTAGAGATTTATAACCTAGGTCCTAAAGAATCATTAAGAGAAAAATTTTAAGAAATAAAAATTTTGCTGTTGCTTCTCAATATATTCTTTATAATGTTCATAAGCACATAGAAATTTGCTAGAAATTGTGACAGTCATAATGTTAATACGAGGAGCAAACAAAAACTTGTTATGCCTACTACTCGGATAAGTCTAGTTAGTAAGTCTTTTATTGGGCAATGGTTATGCTATTACAATATGATCTCAGATAATGTACAAAATAAATGTGTTACGAAATTGATAATAATTGTTATAAAATGTTTGTGTGGGAAAGATTATTATAACATAAATGATTTTCCAGACTGGGAATAAAGCGGACACCCTCAGGCTCTTTAATTATAAATGTTTAGATTAATGCGACCATTCTTTTCAGACAATACTTTATGTCATAAAAGGATAGTTTTGTCTTACCTCTAGTAAGTTAAAGTAAGGATAGATAGGTTTACAAATAAAATTTAAAAAACAAAATTTTATGAACGATGCGGGATTCGAACCCACGACCTCCGGCATTCCGTGCCGGTGCTCTAAACCACTGAGCTAACCGTTCGATTACCGCCTCGTTACAAAATTCTGTTTGCTTTGTTCAACTCTCAGGTTGTAGCTTCGAATGTGTTCTTCGTTGTAGGTTCGAATCCCGCATCGTTCATAAAATTAGGTTTTTCAAATTTTATTTGTGTATTAATCCTAGAAGTGAGGGTTATCACTTTAAAAACATAACAAATTGTTTAGAAAGATAGGTTATTGAAAACGGCCCTATAACTATATCGGACATAACTATGGATAGATAAGATTAAACGGTGATAGCAATGTATCCGTAACAAGAGATACGTTATTGAAAACGGCTGTAAGTCCATGTCGTAAGAAAATATCGTTGTCTGACAATTTTACTGGCGGCCTATTTCGTTGCGAAGTTTTATTATATGCGTTTATAGATTAGTTATTACTTATAAACTTCATTGTGTTTGAGCATAATAAAATTGTTATAGGTGTGCATTGATAACAGGTTATTGTTACTGTAACTTGTAAATGTATAGTTAACTTTATAACTTCTTATTAATAAAACCAAATTTTAATATATTAAATCAATTGTAATTTCTAAAGTGCATTAAAACTCAACTTTTAAGTTATTATTACTCTACAGTTTTAGTAAATTTTGTTTATTTTTCTTTAATTCATAAAATACCACCGACATAGCCCAAATGATTGCGAAACTGAAGTGGCTGTGGGCAAGGCACATAGTTCGACGGACAGATGGCCGGTGGGGCAGTAAAGTCCTCGAATGGCGACCACGTACCGGAAGACGTGGTGTCGTCCATTTTATGGGTAGGCCCCCCAGAGATGGACCGTTGATCTGGTCACACGATCGCCGGAATACGTAGGATGAGGGCAGCGCAGGACCAATCGTCGTGGAGATCTTTGGGGGAGGACTTTGTCCAGCAGTGGAAGTCTTCCAGCTGATGATGATGATAAAGACATAAAATACTTTTTAAACGATTAAAACGCGTGTAATTATAACTGTATTTTAACATTAAGTTTTCGCTTAATAGTTACATTTCTATTATTATTTTATTCCCGACGTTTCGTGAACATTGCAGAGCACGTTTTCAGGGGGAAATTTACAGTAACAATTACACGCGTTTTAATCCTTTAAACAGTATTTTATTTAAATGTGTAACACTCGCGTTAATCAGTCATGTTAGCATTATTGAAATAAAAAAAAATCCTGTTAAATTGCTTATTACATAGCATATAAATCAAATCAAACCAAACCAAATACAATATGTATATATAGATTCTCAACGAGTTCGATTAACTTTGAACGTCACTTGAGTCGGTGTGCGCGACTGTACTCAAATTAATTCATTCGATAGTGCCCCTTCCATTATTATGATAGATTGCTACTTCAGGCCGTGAATTTTAAAATATATTTAAATTTGTATGATATAAAAGTGTATATTTTTAAAACGTTGATATTTAAATGCTTCCATAATATCTTTATTTGTGAATGTGTGTGGATTGATGCATTTGGTATACTCAATAACTCTTGTGAATTTTTAAAAATAATAGTCATTATTTCTCATCCAACCTTTTCCAGCGACTTTGACCAGATAATCGGTTCATTTTGTGGGGGGCCTATCAACTTTGTGTCTTCCTGCCTGGCGATTTGTCCGTCGAGTAATGTGCCTTGCCCCACTGCCACTTCAGTTTCGCAATCATTTGGGCTACGTCGGTGACTTTGGTTCTCCTACGGATCTCCGGATTTCTGATTCGTCATCGCAGGGAAACGAAGAAATCATCTTTCAAAATAAATTTATATTTTGTTTTATATTTTATATTACGAAAGAGAAGTCCGTCTCTTTTTATAGGATAATAAATTTGCAACAGCTACGTTCTAAATTTCATTTCATTACTAAAATTAGTAATATGTATTTTATAAATAAAATCTTAGCTTTAGAAATTAAAGCAAATTGAACTTTCGATAGACCCTATTAACCAATTTTAGACATACCGCTTTAACCGTGGCATTTATTTACAATATAAACTAACGAGATAAGAACTAGCGTGGGTGACTGTTTACGACCTGTCAATCAAAATCAGTGACAGTAACCATAGATTCCCATACCTTTTCTATCTTGCTGTATCTCCGTTGGAGATGCTCTTGTCTCTGGCACGATTTGTTCATCTATGAGCTAGTGTATTGTAAGTATATGGGCCGTGGGAATCCTCGAAATTAACAATAAAAAAAACTCTCACTCACATTTATCTTATCTTAATTTTAATATATATAAATCCATGAGATCCAATCGAGATATAGTTTTTATTTCTATTTGGGATCCATAATTATTTTTATTTCCAATATTTGTTTTGTATGCACAAATTATCTATGAGAGAATTTATTAACGCACGGTTTGACAGTTCTGCTGTGAAACATGGAGCATATTTTACGAAATAATTCTTGATGTTATAAAATATTACTGACAAATTCATAAAAAACAGTATTTTATTTATTATTTACAAGACAACGTCTGCCGGGTCATCTAGTCTTCTTCTATACATATAAATTAAATTGGAGTGTCAGTTTGTAATATTGAAATAACCGTTTTTACTATATGTATATGAATATGTATACGGTACGTACATCAAAATAACATATTTTACAATTTTTGTCTGTCTGTCTGTATGTTTGTTGCGGCAAATCTCTGAAATGGCTGGACCGATTATGACGGGACTTTTATTGGCAGGTAGCTGATGTAATAAGGAGTAACTTAAAAATAAATCCTTTTTTTTAGAAAAAAAAGGAATGTTGCAATGTCCAAGGAACGGTCTAACTCTAAAAATATGGCTAAACAACGTTTGCCGGGTCAGCTAGTAGAGTAGGTATACTAAGGCACATCATATACGAAACGCTAGTTTTGAAATGAACACAAAAGATACTGTTACGAAAAAAAACACAGGTAGTAACAACTTCCAGTTTTCACTTCAATCGTTGTGACCGAATTATATGCGACCGGTTCTTGAATATACACTGACATAACACACGGTCGCATACATATTATATTAATATCATTGACGAGGATATTAATATGTGACCACAATGAAGATTAACAGGTTCCTGTGAGGACTACGACACCTCCCTCCATACATATGATACAATAATGGTGAATAAATCAAATCAAATCAAAATCACTTTATTCATTTGCTAAAATTGACACTAATTATGAATGTCAAAATTTTTCTTTTTTTTTTACATTTACCACCACTTCGGAAATGATTGAGCTTTAATGAGAAGAAGTGGCAAGAAACTGATTGCCACTATTTTAAATTAATATATACAGCTTCATTGTTTTACAAATCATTTCAATTACAATATATGTAAAGTGATGCAATAAAAATACTCAAACGTCAAATACTCATTGTCTTACAAGAGTAAGTCAAGAATGTAAATGTAATTTAATACGTAAAAACAAGAGTTATTGATTACAGTAGAAGCATTAATCCATACTCAACGTAAATAAATAATGGTATTTTATAAAAATAATTAAATTAAAGAAATAATCTAATAGCTATTCTATAACAAATGTGAAATTATATCGAAATTGACATTTTTGACGATACATTTAGGTCCTGCAGCAAAATGTATTTAAAAAAAATAACGACCACGATAGATTATAGTTTCTATTTGATTGTTAACGATGTATCTAATTATTAATTCTTCACATATATTTTTTGTCATTTCAGACTAATAAATAGGTATTCATATATAAAATTCTCGTGTCACAATGTTCGTTCCCGTACTCCTCCGAATCGGCTTGACCGATTCTCATGAAATTTTGTGAGCATACTGAGAATCGGCCAACATCTATTTTTCATACCCCTAAATGTTAAGGGTGGTCCACACGATTTTTTTTTTTAATTTTTTTGACATTTTTTTTTAAATTTGTTTGATTATGAGACAACATTACAAAATACATTTAACTTCAAATTTTCACCCATCTACGATCAACAGTTACTTTTGTATCGCGATTTTAATATCGGCAATACAACGTTTGCTGGGTCAGCTAGTTTTATATAATAATTAAGATTAAATTTTTAACTTTTCTTTTTTTTTAATATCGAATGTACGTAATTCGAATAGCCAATCTAGAATTAGTATGTAAGTGCAAATCAATAATTGTTAATGTTGAGTTAATAATGAATACAGAGGTATAAAAATAGGAATGGCTGAAGAAAGTGGGAGGCTCCTTTGCACAGGAAGCGGGCTAGATTTAGGGTACCACAACGGTGCCTATTTCTGCCGTGAAGCAGAAATGTGTATAAATTAGTGTTTCGGTTTAAAGGGCGCTGTAGCTAGTGAAATTACTGGGCAAATGAGACTTGACAACTTATGTCTCAAGGATCACCTTTTGCGCTTCAGAGCGCAATTGTAGTGCCGCCCAGAATTATTGTGTTTTCTATGAATACTGAGCGGCACTGCATTGTAATGGGTAGGGCGTATATTGATTTGGTAATTGTACCATCAGCTAAACGTCCTGCTCGTCTCGTCCCTTATTTTCATAAAAAAAGTAGTAATTACTTGAATTCAATTAAAATTAACGTTTACATTCGTTATAGTGTCCTTAAATGTCAAAATCGCCGGTAGTGCCTTTAATGACATGCAAAAGACTACGCTTTTTACAGCCTAAAACGATATGTGCGCTCTAGCACTGACCTCCACTATATACCACTGGACTGGCGGCTGTCAAAGTGCTTTTGTGCCTGTTAAACTTACCGTTTTGCTGAAAATCGCTCTTATTTTTTTGACCTTTGACCTTGAATAAAAAATTTCACTGATTTTAAGCTTGTTGGGACTTTATGTAACTTCACTCTCATTTTTTGGTCTAAATTGACCAGACTATCTTTTACTATTTATGAAAACACGGGACGAGACGAGGAGGACGTACATCTGATGGTAATTGATACGGACAGCCATTACAATGCAGTGCCGCTCAGGATTCTTGAAAAGCATAACATATTTAAGATACTATAAAAGCCTTTTCAAGATTGACTGTACAAGACGCCTGTGCGGTAAAGAGTCTAATGATTAAAAAATGGTAAATGTTATTAGAAAATTAAGATGAAAAGTCTTTTTGATTATTTAATTTTTTTTTAACATTGACTTGATAATTCTTTCGGGTCTGTGTTATGTGTCAAAAAATTATTATTGAATATTAGTCACTATAAATTATAGTTTATATACATATCTATATATATAAAAATGAATTGCTGTTTGTTAGTCTCGTTTTAACTCGAAAACGGCCGGACCGAATTGGCTATTTTGGTCTTGAATTATTCGTGGAAGTCCAGCGAAGGTTTAAAAGGTTAATAAATATGAAAATGCTCGGAATTAAATAAAAACAACAAAAATTTTGTTTTTCCTTTGATGTGATGTGATACATAATTTCTATCATAGAATTTAATGACGCGCGGTTTGACAGTTCTGCTGTGAAACAATTTCAGTATAACAACAGGGTGCATATTTTACGAAGAAATTCTTGATGTTGTGATATATTAGTATTGACAAATTCATAAAAAACATTATTTTATATATTACTAGCTGACACAGCAAAAATAACTGTAGATGGGTGAAATTTTGAAGTTGTATGTATTTTTTAATGCTGACTCATAATCAAACAAATTTAAAAAAATGTGTAAAAAAATTATAAAAAAAAATTTCGTGTGGACCACCCTTGACATTTAGGGGGAAGAAATGTTGTTCGATTCTCAGCCCTACCCAATATGCACTCAAAATTTCATGAGAATCGGTCAAGCCGTTCGCAGGAGTTCAATGTTTAACACCATGACACGAGAATTTTATATATTAGATAGCTGAACCGACAGACGTTTTTCTGTATATAATAAATAAAATAATGTTTTTACATATATTAGTTTCGATACATTTATTCAATACATACGTTTGATACATTTTCCTTATTACATTACATTCTTCCTAGACTGCGTGATTCTGAATCGAATGACTAATCGCTCATATTTTTTGGCTTTTTTAAGAATTAACACGTTTTTAAACTTATTGACTAGCCCGTTAAATGATTTTATAAAATAATGGTACACCACACACCTTGAAATTGAGACGATCTTCATTAATATATTTCATAAAACGAAATATATTAATTAACTTAATGTAATTTATGTTTAAAATCAAATCAAATCAAAATCAGTTTATTCACGTAGGTCACGGAAATGACACTTATGAATGTCAAAAAAAAAATATTTTTTTTTTATTTAATCTACCGCTACTTCGTAAAGGGTTGAGCTAATGAGAAGAAGTAGCAAGACACTCATTGCCACTCTTTTATATCAAGAAAAGTAGGTACCTGACGTTTCATGCGTCCGTTCTTCTCAGGCATATCATTTTCGAAAGAATGGAAATTTCTGCCTTTCACAAAGTGATGCCGATTCACATACATATTTACATTTACATAAATATTATCATATCTTTTTTAAATTGAGTATTTGATGATAGTACCGTATATGGTTATGGTTGTGGTTGCTTTATCAAGTGCTTACCAAACAGTGACTGATATATTTTACATTTATTTGAAGTGTTTATGGGTTGATGCACTTACTGTCACTCAACTCTGTATTTTGTTGCTTACCCTTTACATATTGTTAAAGTAATTTGAAAAATTATAAACCCTAAAAATATTTATTAAAAAGAAAGTCAGTGAAAATTGAAACTTTTCTAAAATAGCATAAAAATAATATAAAAAATTATATTTATACGCACTTTTTTTTTGATCAAAACGAAAAAATCATATTTTGATATTTTAAATCACTGTAAAATCATCTTTATTCTTTTATAACTGCAACGAATTACGCGGTTAACATTGAAAAAAAAAAATGTAGAAACTACTTTTTTTTCCTTTACATTTATATATGTAAATATTGTTTCTAAAAGTGCGATAGAAAATAAATAGAAACAATTTTATTTCATTAGATCGCTTGATTTTTGCAAGGCGAGTGTAGAACACAACCTTATCCGCCTCGCTTATGAGAGCGTGCAATAAAATATTTTACTCAGCATACTTAAAAGTTAAAGTCAGTCCTATTAGGTAATTAGTTAGTTTTCTTTTTGTTACAGTATAGCAAACGAGTGTTATATTATTTTGTACAATGTACATGTAGCAATAGATATTGTAATGATATATCATAACAAAACCTCAAGGCTGAGACGGAGTGTAATTTGAGACTTCTAAACACAGCTTCTAATCAAAACGAATCGCATATATATATATAGTCATTTAAACTTCTGTAGACGATATCAAATTATCAGGAAAAATAAAAGTGATTATTGTTTATTAAAATTACCAGCTGCTGGCGTAAGAAGTATTTACTTCATAAATAGGGCGCCAAGCGAAAAAAAAACGTTTCATTCGTCACATCAAAGTGTGCCAATTAATGAACTGAATTAATATTACTTTATTTTTAATTGTATCACTGAAATAGTTTTAGTTTAGGTTTAATAAGTAAAGGGTCAGTTGAGTTTTTATTTTATAATAATAATTTATTAGTAGGTAATAAAACAAACCTTAATTTTAGCGATAATCACGTTTCCCAATCATTATTTTCCGGTAGCCCCATAATTTGGTGCACTCGAAACTTGCTCGGCTAAAAACATTTTAGTCATCAGCGATCCCCTTTCACTTCACATAACACTAAAACACGTCTAATTTCGGTTTTAAAATCACTGAGACCGACCAACTCGATTGAGATTTAAGCCAGGCATGAGACACGACACTGAATTACTTTTGCATTCGATGCATTTTATCAGTATTGTTTTATTAAAGATCAATGTTGATTAACACTAGAATTCGTGCGCACGTCAGCTCAGTAAGAAACACACCAACAGAGTACAAGTGAAGTTGGTCTCTAAATGCCGCGCCGGTTCCACGCGTCGCGCGCCGGCTGTTT
Source organism: Leptidea sinapis (assembly GCF_905404315.1). Lineage (NCBI taxonomy): Eukaryota > Metazoa > Arthropoda > Insecta > Lepidoptera > Pieridae > Leptidea > Leptidea sinapis. The sequence continues at coordinate 7,572,723 of NC_066305.1, read as the reverse complement.
ACGAGTTACGACCTTTTGTCAAGAATCACATCGCCTTCGAAGCAAACCGAGATGGCAGGTGGCACTTTGATTCGGCAAGAATACAATAGATTAACCTATCTTACGCTATATTTTTGGGTCGAGCTGTAAACATTTTGGGTTTAAATGACTGTAATCTGTATTATCTTTTATACTTAGATATAATAAAATAGTAACAAAGTAAGAATTATTATGATAATCCAAAAAAATACTTAATAGAATTTTTGTATGTTTAAAATAATAATTTGATAATATTGACACAATTTTACACAAATTATATTGTCCCAAATTAGGCATACTTGTGCTATTGGTTGCATGACAACGATAATATATTTAATACGATATACTTACTTAAACATATGTATAAACATCCATGACTCGGAAACAAAAATCCATATTCATCATATAAATGTTTGCACCCACCGGGATTCAAACCGGGGGCTCTAGCTTAGTAGGTAGGACTTATACTTTTAAGACTCTAGTCCGGATTATGTACGATCCTCTAACTTATCCGGATTTATTATTAATAAGATGGAATATAGCAGTACATTCATATTAACTAGATGTCAGGGCTCTTATCGAAATATCAGGCTTTTTGCTAGGAGTTTTCAAATTACTAAATGGAAACTTAGCCGTGGAGATCACATACTATCAGGTTAAAATCTATAGTTAAATAAATACCAAAGTATTAATTACACTGACCTTCAAAACTATGTATCACACTTCTAAAAGTATGCCCAAGACAATCTCTGTGAGGGAGGCGCCTTTGCACAGGATGCCGACTTGATTATGGGTACCACAACGACGCCTTGTTCTGTCGTAAAGCAGTAATGTGTAAGCATTATATGTTTCAAGTTGACGAGCGCAATTGTAGTTCCGCTCAGAATTTTTGGGTTTTTCATTGTAATGGACGGAGCGTATCAATTACCATCAGCTGAACGTCCTGCTCGTCTCGTCCCTTATTATCATAAAAAATGAGAATACAGGACCGTATTTAGGGAATATGTTTGATAGTAGGTATATAGTCTACATGATTGATGCTGATGCACTACTATGCCCGGCCATATATGGCTCAGCGTTCAGCTCTAGTAATCGGAGCTCGAGGAGACAATACTAGTTATTAAAAATTAAATATAATGTGAAACATTAAGCTAATGGTGGCCATTTATTATTTTATCTTTTTTTTAAAAATTTAAATCTTACGAATGTAGAGTTTACTATAGTATTACCTAAAGAATGCTGATAAAACTAGTTATAAAACGTTTTTTTTTAATTTAAACCTCTAGTTAAATTCTAGTTTGTTTGGAAAAAATGTACTTAGTTTTGCAGGTCAGTGTATAAATAACTTTAATATTTAATATATTCGACTTTTTGCAACATGGAAACTTAAGATTATAACGTTTACGTTTATCTACACAATTTGTCTTTGTATTTACTTTTATGGAGGGCCTGGGCATTCGTGACAAAGCCCTCTCTCTCCTAGACAGCTACCTAAATGACCGAATACAGGAAGTTAAGGTTGACCTATACCACAGCACAATGGAAAATGTGAAATTTGGCGTACCGCAGGGCAGTGTCCTTGGCCCGACACTCTTTTTAATCTATATTAACGACCTATGTAACCTCCAGATCGACGGGGCGAGTACTCAATATATCAAAAACAAACTATATATGTTTCTCTCCACATGACAGATACTAGCCCGTTCAAGACTTCTATATCAGAATCCATTCATGCTCCAACCCACACGATTGGATTATAATTGTCCCTCCATAGAAAAGGTGAATTGTACCAAATATCTCGGCATCCTGATTGACCAAAGGATAAGTTGGCATTCCCAAATCGAACTGGTCATAACCAGGGTGAGAAAACTTATGTGGATTTTTAAAACTCTGCGGCACGTTATGAATAGAACAGTCCTTAATAAAATATACATCGCTTTGGCTCAATCAGTAATCACCTACTGCATCCCGGTATGGGGTGGTGAGTAAATGGTAGAAGAAATGATAAAGTAGCAGATTACTATTCGCACTACTTTTGCTGAACGACAGTTTAGCTGTCAATCAGTGTTCTTATATAATAAAATAAATCGTGTCCTAAATATATATCATATGACTTTACATCTATGCAGAAAAGCTTTAAATAATTGGCTAACTTGTCTTGCTTATGATGAAGTGGAAAATCTTCTGATCAGACTGACATGATAAACACACGCATTGCATAGATGGACCCAATCAAAGGTCCAATTCAAACCCACATTCACACACTCACTCACACACACACACAATTAATTGTAAATTGTAAAATTTGGTTTTTAATCATTTCTGTTTATTTCTATATTGTTTACTAAATAAAAAGTTATCTGCTAAAGAAGTTGCGAGATATTCCCAATACAAGTGTCCTAAGACAACTTACTGGAAAGTCTCAACCACTAAAAAATGTATATGTAATCTTTGAAATAAACGAAATTTATTTATTAAAAAATTTATTTATTTATATATATGTACGCTGCGATTGTAAAATATTTTGTTTTTTTAATTTTGAAGAAAAAGTACTCTTCACATATTGCAAGTTGAACTTTGTATACTTTTAAGAGGAAGTTTTGGACACGAGAACACCGACAGTTGTTTGGCAAAATCTTGATTAAGCTAAGGTGGATCGCCCGAGGGTCGTTATTGAGTTATAGACCATAAAAAAAAACAAGTTCAACCGTTTAAATCAGTGCACTATCAAATATAACCCGGTCTGTCTATAACCTCATAAATTGGTTGGGTTAAGTTTGTAACAATTCCGGAATGATAACATTCGACCCTACATCAATCGTTTTGGTATTTAGCTGCTGATACCGCTCAGATAACAACGTCCGGATCCTGGTGAGTGGTGACACAGCGTCATACTCTTTTGTGGGTTTACTTTCGCTTCGATTGATAACAACGATAATTTTTTTTATGACAATAAGGGACGAGACGAGCTGGACGTTCAGCTGTTCTGCCCATTACAATGCAGTGCCGTTTAGGATTCTTGACACCCCCAAAAATTTTTAGCGACATTACAATTCAGCACGTCACCTTGAGACATAAGATTTTAAGTCTCATTTTCCCAGTAATTTCACTAGCTACGGCGCCCACCAGACCGAAATACGGCATTGCTTCACGGTAGAAAAAGGCGCCGTTGTGGTACCCATAATCTAGCCGGCATCCTATGCAAAGGAGCCTCCCACAGGTAAAAATTGCAAATGTTGTCACTCTGTGGTTTATTATGTTCAAGTGCTGTCCCGGCAAACGTTGTTTTGACATATAAATTAATTAATTCGCGCCCGCTCATTGTATGGAATGTCATTGACTGAATTATTTGGTACGACCCGACATGCGTTGTACTGATCGTATTAAAAAAGTCTTGCGGGTCGAATTTCGTAAAATCCGTTCTTAGCCGACCGGAATCGGACCGTTCTCAGCGAAAGGAATACTTGGTCCTACCACATTTTACTACGCCTTATGGTTCCAGAGATATCGTGTTAAGTCAATAAATATAATAGATATAAAAAATGGCTCTTTCGTAAATCCTACTACTCCACAGCTGTATATCTAAGTGATCTGACAGCCTGGGACTAGCTTATGATTATTTTATAGCAATAGCAATAACAGAACAACACTGTATATTTCATTAAAAAGAGCGCAAAAAAAGTATGCTGGGAAAGTTTCTTGCGCTGCTTTTTCTCTCTCAGGGTACCATTTGCTTCCGAAATGATGATAGTGTTAGAAATAACACCAAAACGAATTCTAAAGGAATAAATTTTGAGAAAATAAATGCCTTTTATACCAATATATATCATATCCTAAAACCTGCGAAACACGCTCAATAATTAGACGACGAACAGCTGTTACTGTCATTATACCTGAGTATAAATGAGACATAATACAATAAACTATTTTATTTATTTATTTAATGAACATAAGGGACGAGACGAGCAGGTCGTTCAGCTAATGGTAACTGATACGCCCTGCCCATTACAACGGAGTGCCGCTCAGGATTATTGAAAAACCCAATAATTCTGAGCGGCACTGAAACTGCGCGCGTCACCATAGAGACATAAGATGTCAAGTCTCATTTCACCAGTAATTTCACTAGCTACGGCGCCCTTCAGACCGAAACACAGCAATGATTACACATTACTGCGTCACGGCAAAAATAGGCACCGTCGTGGTACTTGATCATGCATTTAACATTAAGACGTTTTCTCGAATATTGATTGAATTTTCACAGATATTTAATATCAATCACAATCGTATGTGCCGATAAAAAAATATTAGTTTATATTTTTGTCAATATGAAGTAATATGTAAATAGGCTTAGGCTAGATACAGACTTAAAAAAACATGTAAATATCCCGAATAATAATAATTATTATTATGTATACATAACGATAAGATTATCTTAATTAACGATTACATTAATCTTTACTAAACGGAGATAGCGATTGAAAATAATCAAAAATATTCACTTTCATAAATTTTCCTTAACGCCAAAAGAATAATATCTTTTCTGTTACTTACTACATATGCTTTAATATATAATTTTAATTTGCAAATATATATTTACTAGCCGTTCCCGCCCGATTAGCTGCGGCGAATTTTAAATGGAAATAATTTTAATTCGAAAAATAATGTAGCCGTAAACCATCAAGGATAAATTTCGCATCGAATGGTGGTAGTTTCATGTCGATACGATCAGTGGTTTAGACGTGATTGAGCCTCCTACAATGACTACACAAGTATTCTGATTCATATTACATTGCAGGTCGGTTACGGATTTATGACACGATGGTTTGATATAGATCAAATACTTAAATATACCAGCGTATAGAAGACCGGAAAGCCCGATAAAGTGTGGACAATTGCGATTTGTGAATGTGTACGTTATCTATATGGAAGCTAGAGGTAAGGAGAATCATCTATGTATATGAAAAAGTGTCGGTCAAAATGCTTTAAATTAGGGTGGCGCTACACTAGCATCAGGGTAGGTCTTAAAAGAAGCGCCAAATATAACATCAATCTAGGTGCTCGTTTCCCTAAAATAATTCGTTTAGGTTTAGGTTTATATCTACTAAATTTTTTTTATGAAAATAAGGAACGAGACGAGCCGGACGCTCAGCTGATTGTAATTGATACGCCCTCCCCATTACAATGCAGTGCCGCTCAGCATTCTTGAAATACCCAAAAATTTGAACGACACTACAACTGCGCTCGTCACCTTGAGACATAAGATGTTAAATCTCATTTGGCCAGTAATTTCACTAGCTACGGCGCCCTTCAGACCGAAACACAGTAATGCTTACACATTACTGCCTCACGGCAGTCGTTGCGGTACCCATATAAATCTAGCCGGCATCCTGTGCAAAGAAGCCTCCCACTGGTAGTTACTACTACATTATTGTGTACAACGTAAATTGTTAAAATTATCAATAAGTAACTATATAATTAGTCGATAATAATATAAATTTTTTAACTCAGCATACTTGAATTCGTTTACAATTGCTACATTCACCATACTTCTTATCATACCCTGTGCCTACACCAGCGCCATTGTGGAAGCTTTTTGTACTGCTATTTACAGCATAGGCAGGTCAACAGGCTAGCAAAACTTAAAAAAAAAAGCGATTCACTCGGTTGTATGACACGTGCAGTCATTGACAGATTGACAGATGACGGCTATAATCTTGTAAAAAACGGAGATAGCCGAAATCCACTACATTATAAGCAACTGTTCGCTTTCAAACTTCGTGCCCAATCGCGATACCGTAATTTTTTTTAAGAAAACGGACGACACGGGCAGAACGTTCAGCTGATAGTAATTGATACGCCCTACCCATTACAATGTAGTGCCAATTACTACTAATTGAAACTTATTTCACATGACTGCACGTTTCATATTAAACTAAATTAAAATTTTTACTTAGGCAGACCCGACTCTTATTACGTAGTATTTACATCCTCTTTGCTGGATACTTTTTCAACTTTTCTGCCATATGGGATGACCCTACATACCTAGCTAGTTGTATAATATTGATAATACTAACGAAGTAACGAGCTACTGTCAAGCGTGGCTGACTTTTTACTACTTATCAATCAGAATCTGTTACAAGATTCGCTTTCCTTTTCTATCTTGACGTATCTCCGTTAGAGATGTTCTTCTGTCTCACACGTCTTGTTTACATACGCTATTATATTGTTTACAGACGCTGATAATGTTGAAATATTTAGGTCTATTGTTATGAGGTGTTTCCTTATGTGTTGTATTTATAGTAATGAAATTCCAGTTAAGCGGGTCACAGACACTTAGGCCTGTATTACAAAAGACGTGTCAAAAAGTAATCCGTGATATAGTGTATGCTAATATTTACATATTTTACAGGGTGATTGGTAAATTGACTAATTACCGTTAGAAGGTGATACAGGTGATTATTTGCGATAAGCTTAACGCCCATATGTTCATTTTGCATAGTGTATATGGGTATACAGTGTTCAAAAGTGAAATTTTTTTTCATAATAGCAACATCAAAAACATTCAATAAAAAGTATTTATAAAACCTATTTTTTTCTTTTGGTTTTTGTTTATAAAAACGATTACACACTGGTTTTATATATATCAGTCCAAATTTTAAATTTGAGACGAAAACAATAGTTTGAATATTTTTCTAGGATTTTTTTTTTACAAAATGCCTTAAACACAAAAAAAACATTATGAGACTTGAATTGCACATTACTTTATGAACATAACCGTTTTCATACACAATTCGTTAAAAGCAAACTATTTTACTTTAGTAAAACGAACAATATTGTAATAAAGAGGATATTAAATACCGCACTATTTAGTTGATTTAGTGTGAAGTTTGATACAAATGGCCTGGTTAACCAACTACCCTCAGGATGTCGAATTTGGGTGTCGGTGTGCGCACATCTTAAAAATTCATTCGGATCTATTTGCGTCAAAAAAATATAACTTCAATTATAATTTAAAAACTCTTAGGTTGATATCCATACAGCGTACTTCGACTTTGCTCAGACTTTACTTACGTAAAACTTAGCTGAGTGTAAGCTGAGGATAATGTTTGATTTTAATGGTCATTTGACAGCTGAAATTATGCTGAGGTCAAGCTAAGACAGCCTATTGCAAACTTCAAGTTCGCGTTTTATCACACTAAGTGACTCAGCTAAGTTTTACGTACACAAATAAAATTTGAAAAACAAAATTTTTATGAACGATGCGGGATTCGAAGCCACGACCTACGGCGTTCCGTGCCGGTGCTCTAGCCAACTGAGCTAGCCGTTCGAGTACCGCCTCGTTATAAAATTCTGTTTGCTTTGTTTTCGAATCTCGCATAGTTCATAAAATTTTGTTTTTCAAATTTTATTTGTGTATTAATCCTTGAAGTGAGGGTTATCACTTTAAAAACATAACATATTGTTTAAGTTTTACGTAACTAAAGTCTGAGCATAGTCTATGTATGCTCAACAGATCTCACTTCGAAATCCGCCGCAGCGCCACTTGGCTAGTCTAATTATTGTAAATCATCTATGATATAAAATCACTTATTGAACATAAATTATTAAAACTTTCGTGAGACATTATTTACTTATTAATTATTACGGCTTTACTCACGTTTTATTGGTGTGGGTGCGGACTAGTTTCGGACCATTCGGTGGTCCTTCATCAGGCTACCAAACATTCAGCAATATATGACTCAGACCTGAAAAGAAACGACATGAAACTCAGCGCGCTTCTTCTTTTTTTTTTTTTTATAAAATTTCTATCATTTAGAACGTAATTTATTTGTATTTATATTTTTTTTGAACTTCTAAAAATTGTTACACAAAAAAAAAACCTATATCTATACACATCGATGTACAACTTATTAAAGCAGTTACATCATGCTCCTAAAAAAAATTTGGTTTATTATTTACGTTTATTAACAATTTTTTTGAATTTCGTAACACATTTGTTTTGAACATTTTTCTGGAATTGTGTTGTATAAGTATAACATACATCGCCTCAAAAACTCGTCTTTAGCCGAGTAGTTAGCACAACAATTTATGTTACTACAATTTTTGTGTACGAGCTGGTGACGGGTGCACTTTACTTCACCTAAACAAATGCATTTATATAGATACAAAGTTTCTAATCAAAAATTAAAATCTTTTTTTTTTTAAATTACCAAATTTGTAGAAGTTTAATAATTAGAATAATTATTTCGTTTTTCCCTGTTCTTTTAATGAAATAATGTCAGAGCTGTCAAGCAGTGCGTCAAAAATTTATCTAATAGAACCAGTAAACGCATATAACTAACCATACAGAAATAAAATGTGAAATTTAAAAAAAAAAATAGTCACGAATCGAAATAAAAAGTATCCTATCTCTCAAGTCGGATCAAACTGCGCACAGTGTGCATAATTTGATTTGAATCGGTTTAGTAGTTTAGGAGTTCATCGCGGACAAACAACGTGGCACGACTTTTTTATATATAGTGAAAAAAATTATATATATATAAGAGATTTCCACCTATATATTGACTCATCACAATATCTCTGGAACCATAAGGCGAAGGGACTTGAAATTTGGTAGCAATATTCCTTTTGCCGAGTAGAGGTCAGCGGATTTTACGAAATTGCACCCGCATTTTTTTATACATCTTTAGGCGCGTTATGAAAAAATTATGACAGTGAAATATTTAGAAGCGTGCGCATCACTGTAACACAAAAATAAAAGGGTAAAGTTGGTTCCTAAAATTTTCTGACGTTTTCGTCATTCGTTATTTTTTTTTGATTTCTTCGTCCATTATAAGAACAGGCAAAGGATTCTAAGGCCATACAGCCGTATTCATTTTTTAATAATTAATTGTCAAAGCCATCTTTGCAAGATTTCTACAAAATTATTCTTTCTAAAAACATAGAATAGCACGAGGAATAAATCATTTTAATGATTTTTGCTTCGTTAGGCCAAAAATGTATAACTTGCGTGCATACGTACACACACACTTTTTTTTTATTCAGTCAGCTAGTTATATGAAAATTTATTGAATAAGGCGTTACTTTGCGGAAATCCATAATTATACAAATTATTTAAGTTTTCTTTAGTGTTAATTCCGCCAGAAAAATCTGGCCAGATTTTGGCGAGACAACACGTCCTGAGGATGCCTCGTGTAGAGGCGAAACACGTGTCGAATTGTTTTTAAAGACAAATATTGGCGGAATTAACACTAAAGAAAACTTAAATAATTTGTATAGCTAGTTATATGTTTATAGCCAGGTGTAATGTGTGGTGTGTATGTCTGCATAATATTTGTTTTATAAGATGTAGTAAAGATACTGATGTGTTGGCGGAAGCATTACAAGGTTTTCTGACCTCGTTCCTCGTCCGAATTCTCCGTTCGCGTTAGCAGTTAGCACGTTGCGCTCGCTTGCCGATTCGAATTTCGCAACGTTTAACATCGTACGATGTGACGTATCGTTGTAAAATGTCAATTTGAAACACACGCTTAAAAGTAAACAAGAACAACAATTAAAGGTTTTTTTTTAATTCGTAAAAACATGAGGTATTAATAAGAAAAGGTCAATTAAGAGTGACAGTATTCTTACACCATTTTTGTTGCTTTTATCTGGAAATGGTTACCCAATTACTTTGAATAAATGCCATATCCAGATCATAAATTTTTCTCCATGTTGTTTTATAACCAATTCAAAATCTCGTTTCAATTTTTATAAACCAACGACGGAGGTCTAAAGTAACAAACAAAACTGTAATGCAAGTAACTTTATTTTTAACCGACTTCAAAAAGGAGGAGGTTATCAATTCGATTGCTTTTTTTTATGTATGTACACCGATTACTTTGAGATTTATGATCCGACTAACGTAATTCTTTTGTTTGATGCGAAATAGATGCCATTTGGTCCCATAAAATTTTTACAAAGTTTGACCCAGTAGTTTTCATTTTATGAACAATTATATGAAACTTTTCGTCTACCTGGATGACATAATTGTTTTCTGTGTACGGCTTTTTTTGGAGTTTTCATTCAGTTTGATTATATATTATTATTAACTGACACTAAAACGTAAAAAATAAAAATAAAACTACGTTTAAAAAACCGACATCAAAAACTGAAAAGTATTAAATAACTAAAAATTTAATTAATAAATACACCTCTTATGCAAACCTTTACCTTTAATGTTAATAAAATACTATTATCTGTATGTGCTACATATTGATAGCTTTGAAGTCGGTGCCAAGCCAAATGTAATAAAGGTACCTACACTAGGCTCGCGTGACTTTGAGCGGGATAGCTTCGTCTAGAACAAAACAACCCAAGCGGACAGACACGCGTGGCAGACAACCTAAATAATTACAGTAAGTAAGTTGTTTATAATATTGAGTTTTATTTTGTTTAGGGCTTGGCACTGACTTAAAACCTATCAATAGGTAGCACATAATATAAATAATAGTATTTTATTAATATTAAAGGTAAAGGTTTGCCTAAGAGGTGTATTAAATTAAATTTTTAGTTATTTGATACTTTTCAGTTTTTGAAGTCGAATTTTTTAAACGTAGTTTTTATTTACATAAAGTATTTTCAAAAGAGTTACATTTTTTATAATTTATTTACCCTCCGACGTTTCGTGAACTTTGCAGGAGCACGTTTTCAGACTGACACTGATATCTGCTTTAAGTTAGCTCTAGGACTAAACACACACAGGTTTCTATAGATTTCTAAATAACTTATAGAACCATTTATACTCTCTTAGAGCGCGATTTATTACAGAAGCGATAGTTGTGAAACATTACAAGCGAAATCTAAAGGAATCAATAAAAAAAATACTAAAATGACAATAGAGTCATACTTCATAGATGTAGAGTTGGGTAGGTAGAGACGACCTCTACAATAAGAGAATGATGAGAAATCAGTGGACACGATACTTTTTCAACAAATACTGCAAAGTCTTACCGAGATCACTTTCATACTCTTAATAGAGTTGTTCGCACTTACAATAAGCCTTGAAAAAATTGATCGAAGTATTGATATGTTTAATGAAAAGTTCTCTGCGTTTTTTTATAGTGAAAATAAGGGATGAGACGAGGAGGACCGTTCAGCTGATGGTAATCGATACGCCGTGTCCATTGAAATGCAGTGCCGCTGAGGATTCTAGAAAATCCCAAAAATTCTGAGCGGCTCTACAATTGCGGTCGTCACCTTGATTGTATTGTCAGTCTCATTTGCTAAAATATGCATTTTATGTAATATTCGAGTTCTGTTGTTAGTAAAAGTTTTGTTTTTTTAAATTAATTTTCACTTTACTTTATAGATACTAACTATATTGTATATATTAGTATTAATTCTTATGTTGCACAGTTTAAATTTAATTGTGTAAAGGTACCTATGTAATATTTGCATGTTGTCGTTGCCTATAAGTGCAATAACACTTAGATTTATTTAGTACTAGCTGATGAACCGCGACGTCGTGTGCGTAAGTATTTTGACAGCTTGGGTTACATTACTGGATTTTTAGTAGGGATACTTAATTTTTTGAAAATGTAATATAGCCTAATATGTACAATATAGTAATTAATTTGGGAGTTTATTATATAATATAACACAATCCATTTTAAAAGATTTAGCAATTTTACGGAGCCTAGTAGATGGGATTGCGAGCTTATGATTGTTTCGAGTATTGACACTGTGTACATCACTATTCTTTTTAAATTGGCTTATATTTTTATGAGCGTATAGGAGGTTCTCGTATATGTACTAGCAGTGTACTGTCATAATATTTATTTGACTAAACTTTTCTCTCAATAAATTTCTTGAACGCATTTTATAGACTGCACGAATCGCTCTTTTCTGCAGCACAAATATGTTGTCAATATCTGCAGCCGTACCCCACAATATAATTCCGTAAGACATGACACTATGAAAGTAGCTGAAATATGCAAGTTTAGCCGTTTTAGTAATCGGTTCAGTAGTCGCGGAGCCCATTCAATGCAAACAAACAATCAAATCTTTCCTCTCTATAATATTAGTATAGATAACATTCAATGTAATTAGTGATTAGTGTGATGGTGTTGTTAATAAATTAAGCTCTCATTCAAAGTACAAGTAGTAGTACAAGCGTTGAATATCTTCGCAAGTCTATACAAGATTCCTCATTATATTCAACTTCACCGTAAGAATGTGAATCAGGAGAATTGAAACCAGAACGCCTTTTTTTATGAACATAAGGTTGAGACTAGCAGGACGTTCAGCCGATGGTATTTGATGCGCCCTGCCCGTTACAATGCAGTGCCGCTCAGGATTCTTGAAAAACCCCAAAAATTCTAAGCGGCACTACAATTGCGCTCGTCACCTGAGACATAAAATGTTAAGTCTCATTTCCAGTAATTTCATTAGCTACGTCGCCCTTCAGACCGAAACACAGTAATGGTTACACATTACTTCACGGCAGAAATAGGCGCCATTGTGGTACCCATAATTTAGCCGGCATCCTGTGCGAAGGAGCCTCCCACTTGTAAAACGCCTCTCGAATGACAGGCAACGGCCACCAAAGCTCTTTAATTATTAACTTTGTATATTTATCCATTTATCCAAATCTTTTCAGTTCTCTTGAGTGTAAATTTCGTTGAGATTTGTCTTTCTGATTAATTCTTCTAACTGTGTCAGGAGACCATTAAGATTTCAGCCATTAGTGAACTTAATGGTGAACCCATTATTTAACCTTCCTTTTGGCGAAATAATTGGATTTTTGAGTTTAAGAAGAGAAGTCATGTCTCAGAAACACGTAACGAATTAATCTAAAGATGTATCTTAGCGAAATTTACACTCAAGAAAACCCACAACATTTGGATATTTATGGATTTCCGCAAATTAAAGTCTAATTTAACAATTTATTTATTTATTTATTTATTAACTACCTGACTAATAAACAAATATGTAACGGTTATTGTTTAGTTGATAATTTAATTAGTTACAATATTAATAAAGATATTTCAAGTTTCATGACCTCTTTGCTCCCGATAAATTTCTATGAAACGGTGTCCTTCTAGTAATACGTCTCATTACTGCTCCAAATATTTGTAAACAAATACAAACGGCTACTGCCGGGCAAAATGCCAGCAATTAGTTGCTACTGAAACATTTACCAGCTTGGTCCCATCAGCTTCGTACCATTCATGTACGTATATATGTTCGTATCCCGTAGGAATTGACAAATTTCTAGCTTATCACTTGGAAATATTACTATTACTATTTATATCTTTAAATTTTATTTATATATATGGAATGAATAGCCATGGAATGAGCGGTGTTTCCAGGACGATACGACATGGATATACCTCCCAACAAAAACGCGTACACTTTTTTAAATGGCAGGCAACACTCTTGTTTCTTCCCGGCTTTTCCTCTGGTACTGCAGGAGAGTGTGGGTGGCGGTGATCACTTAAGATGAAGTGATCTGCTACGCTAGTATGTCCTCTATTCCATTAAAAAAATATATTTATATATTCAAGTTTCTTCCTATTAAGAATAGTTAATATTAAGTATGAAAGTATAAAATTGCTGTTTTGTATTGAAAAACTTTTTTCGCGTAAAATATAATTTATTGAATTATTTACCATTACATTATATTATCTATACATTTCTGCCATTTCATGGGATAATCTCGTTCACTGGACTAATAAACTCTGTATTTTTACCATGTAAAAATTGTGTTGCAAAAAATGTCATCTTCATACTAAAACCCCTAATATAAGAGTTTTTTTAATTGATAAATATTTAGTGCTTATCTTTTATAATATTTTTTGTCTGTACTAACTTCTTCTAATTTTGTCTAAAAGTTATCAGCTGAAATTTTTGATACACTTTCCTGTTTCTTTTCAAATAAGTGTAACGAGTGTAGATTATCACCACGATAATTTCTATGGCAATCATCATCATAATTTCAGCCGGAAGACGTCATACGCCCTGCCCATTACAATGCAGCGCCGATCAAGATTATTGAAAACTCAAAAATTCTGAGCGGCACTACAACTGCGCTCGTCACCTTGAGACATAAGATGTCAAGTCTCATTTGCCGTAATCTAGCCGGCATCAGGTTCAAAAGAGCCTCCCACTGGAGGTGAGAGTCTAGAGTTAGTGCAACAAAATGACATTTCGTTGTATTAACTCGTCAAAATCTCATATAATTAAGGGAGCTTAGCCTTAATTGTGTTTTCGTGACACACATTAAGTAAATTGAGAGTTGAATTAAACAGAAACTTTGTCAATAGCGGTCTCGATGAACAAGTATCACGAAAAGATGGGTCTTCCAATAATGAGTAAGTTTACCTTGGAAAATTCTAGAATAACCAAATATACACGGGAAAAGATTATAAAAGTCTTTTTTCTAGATACATATCATCATAATACCTAAAAGCGGAAAAGTTATGTTCCGTACAGCGTTGACTCCGGAAATTAACTTCTAAACTATATAATTGCAGAAGCTAAAGGTACTTGCACATCATACTACAACAAAATAGTTAGCTGTTAGCTAAGTACATCACTATTCGCCGAAGTTCAACATCCTGTAACGATAATTATGAAGTTTAGAACTCTAGAGAATTAAATCAAACCAAAATTCTACCTGATTTTGATTTGAATTAACTGTCTATGATAAAATCTTTTCGTATGTGATGCTTGATTTTTCCACAGCTTTATTATTTGATGTTAATTTCAAGGGATTGACAGACATGTTGAAAACGAAGTCATAAAGGTCCCTTTTTTCATTAAGGAACGAAACGGGAATCCTCATTACAAAATATGTAGCTACGGCTTATTTACAACACCAGCCACGAAATATTACTATGTACCGATATAGTACACTATTTTTTTTAAATAAATTTAGACTAATAATTATACAATCTTGAATAAAATAAATACTAGAACAATAGAATAATTTACTTGGGGCACCATTTAATTTATTTGAAATTAAACAGGATTTATGATTCATGGTGATTACAAAAACGCTTGTGATTTAAATACATAAAGCTAACGAAGTAAACTTGCGGTATATGATAACATAGACTTGTTTTTAAGGCTGTGTAAATTAATAAATAATGCAAATTAAAAATCAAATAAGGC
Organism: Leptidea sinapis; assembly: GCF_905404315.1. Lineage (NCBI taxonomy): Eukaryota > Metazoa > Arthropoda > Insecta > Lepidoptera > Pieridae > Leptidea > Leptidea sinapis. The sequence goes on along the minus strand of NC_066305.1, from coordinate 7,557,549 downwards.
ATAATACAGGTAAAAATTTTGGTAATCGCTACAAATTATTCCATTAGTATCAACTTACTTTCCGATGTCCGAATTCGTTTACATAAATGTAATATGTATTCAGATTCATACGGTCATGTTCTAGCTCGACTTAGAACATATTTCATCACTGGCACTTATTTTCATTGATGCAAACACGAGAAAACATAAATACAGAAATATATTCTGTTGTAACACAATTTACATGACCGCTTTCGCTTGGCCCGTGTAAACACCCCTTTTTAGCACGATCACAGTGAACTAGCACAGAGTAGATATAACGTAGATGAAGAAAATGAACTTTCAAATCACAACACAAATGACAGATGAGTTTAGAGTTTATTTTTGGGCGCGAATTGATTAGAACGAGGACAGACGCGTGTTATGATCGCGCTAAGGCATGCGACTACGGACTAATACAAGCTGACCGGCCGTGTTCAGTGGACCAAAGCGGCATGTGGGGAAAAAGTGGTGGGTGGTGGTCTCTAGTCAGGTAGTGGTACCGTTCGCCAACCGCACGCCAAGTCAACGTCTCAAAACAAATGATCAATCCGCGTAACTTAACTTTCGCTACCAATCATTTTCGCAACGTGCTCGCAGCTTCATCGCTGGCCTAATAATTTAAATTCTTAGTTCATTAACGTGACTGTTTGCCTTGGTGGTGTAAGGTGCCGAACGGATTATATTTTTAAGAAAATTAACCTGCGCTTGACGCCTGGCAAAGCGCTCGTATCAGATTGTGTTCCGTCCATCTACTTTGTCAGCGATGTAATTTACAATTGGCTTTTTTTATATAAGAGGGGGCAAACGGGCAAGAGGCCCACGGGATGGGGAGTGGTGATATTACATTGCGAAAATAAAGCTCTCCGCTTTTTTGTTATTTTTGCACATTATATGACAACACTCAACACCTTTTGTATAAAAGACGATCTGTATAGCCGAGTGGTTAGCAATCTAACCTACTTAGCTAGAGGTCCCGGGTTCGTATCCCGGTAGGTGCAAGCATTTATATGATGAATATGGATGTTTGTTCCCTAGTCATGGATGTTTAAATGTATTAATGTATGATTATACGTATGTTTATATGAATTTATGTATCTTTAAGTTAGTATATTGTATTAAATATATCGTTATCTTGTAACCCATAACACAGGCTATATATGCTTAACTTGGGGCAAGATAATTTGTGTAAAAAGTGTGTCAGTATTATTATTAGAAGGGGCAAACGGGTAAGAAGCCCATGGGATGGGGAGTGGTAAGGCAATCGCCCATGGACATCCGCAACAACAGATCAAGAGATGCGTTGCCGGCCTTTAAGGTGGGAGTATTCTCTTTTCTTGAAGGTCCTTAAGTCGTATCGGTTCAGGAAAATAGCAGCCGCTAATTGATTCCACAAAGTGGCTGAGCGAGGGAAGAAGTTTCTTGCAAATCACGCGGTTGTGGAATGCCAGACGTCAACGTGATGCGGATGGTATTTTGCATTTTGACGTAGTGTCCGGTGGTGGAATTCTGCCGCTGGAATCAACCCGAACATCAGGAGCTTCGGCTTGAAGCATCAGGTGGAGTTGCAATCATTAAATCCAGAGGTAGACGAAGTCCGAAGTCATTGGCAGGAGTAATGTAGTGGCTCATGTAACGCAGAGCAATAGAAACGGTGTCTATGAATCGCAATCTCGCTAATGTGATAGTGGTCGATGGTATGTCGAACACAATTGATGAATTGAAAATGACAAGTTCATTATTATTATAACCAGGTCCGTTGGCTTTCCGGACGCCGAACCAATTGGCGCGACACCTCATGTCTGACGTCATAGATCAGTTCGTCAGCCAGTCCATTCGGTATTCTGCCTTCCAGTGCGTAGCATGTAGGGGTTATAAGGTATAGATTGCTAAGTGTTTAAATTAGAACTGTATTTAAATTTAATTATCGAAATGATTAACTGGGTGTTCCAGCAGTGGCGTAGCATGCCTTGGCGGGCCCCATATAAAATTTTGGGGGCCCCCAATTTTACTTATTATTACAAAAAAACCTGGCAAAGCTCTCGAATCAGATTGTGTTCCGTCCATCTATTTTGTCAGCGATGTAATTTACAATTGGCTTTTTTTATATAAGAGGGGGCAAACGGGCAAGAGGCCCACGGGATGGGGAGTGGTGATATTACATTGCGAAAATAAGGATAAAGATTACTCGAAAGGAAAAAAAATGTTTGCATAAAATTAATAAAAATATTTATTCATCTTAATTATTTGTCATATTTTACAAAAAAATTTCAAGCAATTCAAATTAAATATACACTCTCCTTGCCTTTTTTTCGACAAGCATCAAAAGTTTTTATTAATTTTTGCTTACGCCCGGGCCCCCGTGACCCGGGGCCCCGTATAATTTATACGGCAGATATGGCGGTAGCTACGCCCTGGGGATCTTCTCAAAGGCAAGAAGTTCCTCGCAAAACTCGCGGTTGTAATGAATTTTGCATTTTAACGTAATGTTCGGTGCTGGAATTCGGCTGTTGAAATCAACGCGAACAACTTCTAAACACTCCCGGTGATAAATGCGGTAGAAGTTGTAGAGAGAACCCACATCTCTACGCAACGCCAAAGTATCAAGCCGATCGGAGATGACGTCTTGATCGTCGAATTTGCGACTTGTAGTTAGTTGCAGGCGGTGGGTTGTAGTGAAGTGCTGTGTCCCGAGAACACCAAATTTTGAGAGGCCAGTTTGGCCTTCTCTTCCAAGTACACATGGAACTGAACGTCGCTTGATGTATCGATGTCGAGTATGACGATCCAAGCTGTAGCAGTTAGAAGAGTGATCTCGAATCAAGGGGATACGACAAAAGGAGACTTTTCTAGTAGTGAACTTACATACACGTAGCAGGTAGGATTCGTACACTTTTTGCTCTAAGGCTTGTAAAATGCAATTTTTTTTTTTTTTCAATTTTGATTTTGACCGGCAAAAAGCATTCTTTAATGTATTCCATCGTAACAGGATTTTCATTGCAAATATCAAGCTCTCCAGATATCAATTCTAAGTAAGAACAACAACTATCTCTTTATCTTATCTGATCTCATCCTCACTATCAGTCTCTTCAGTTTTCTTTTGTCTCTTTGGTTTAGTTTTGATATTTGTCACTGCTAGCAAGTAGGCAATGCGCGTTTCACCTCCTTGGCTCTTTGTCTCCTCTCAGTGTGAACTCAGGCTTCTATCTCTTAGCTTTTTTGATATTTCTGTTTCTTCCAATCTGTTCTCTTCAGGAGTATTAGTATATATTAGTTTCCATGCATTTCTTCTGGCGTTATTAATCCTATAGCTGATGAAATAAAGCAAATAGCTCTGACAGCTAAGAGCGTGATACAGCTGCTGTGTTGATTAGGATCCATTTCTTCAGGTATAGCTTGTCGTTGTTGCAATACAGGCTGGGCTTCAGTTTCAACTACCTCTCCCGTTCTAGTCCCCTTCACATATATTCGCGGTATGATTCTGTAATAAAATAATGTCTTTGTAATCACATTATCTGACCTCAAAAGTTTTATTAATTATTAATTCGTACAGTATAAATCCACCCCATTCATAGCTGTACGAAGGTGCCCCAACCCAAATATTTGACAAACCAATTTAAATAAAAAAAAACATCAAAGTTAGCCCAAAATTAATACTGAGATTATAAAGTACAGGAAAAATTCGTGAGCCATAAGGAATTACATCACAATCTAAGCAAAAATAATTGGTATTAAACACGTTCAAAGGTACGTCGAATAATTACTTACAAAGTATAAAAACACGTAACGGATCGTTCCAAAGAAGCTCGCAGTCGTACTGCCACGCCGCGGCCGCTCCCGCGGTTACACTATACTCATAAACGGGAGTCACGCACATAAATACTATCGCATCAGTATGTTGGATAGTAATAATATGAAGCCTGTACGAATGCTCCCTCTGTACAAATCCTACCTGCTAAGGGATAAAATTCCAAATAATTATTGTTAGCGGCATCGTTATTATAACTTTATTTATAATTTATCCTTGTTTTTACATACATATATATTCTAAGATGTCCACCCTTTCGGTAGGTTGGGAAGCCGTCAAAGAGATAAGCATATTATTGCAAAATTAAAATTACGCACAGAAACGGTCTATTGTTTTATTGATACATAAATAAATTTAAAATTTCGTGGGAAAGGTAAACTTGCACGTGCAAGTAATAAAATAATTATCTTCTTCTATTTTGTATTGAAATAGGTACAACGTATTAACTATTTAATTTTGTCTGTAATGCTTATTCGTGTAGTTAATTTCTTATTTATCAAATAACAACTCTGTTTTTACGGACATCATTAATTGGTATTTTTAAATACAATAAGTACTTATTACATTTACATGCTGTGTTAAATTTTATTAATAATAATATTATCAGGAGAAAATATTTTTTCTGTTTATATTTTGATATCAACTTTGCGTCATAGACGCCGCCTAATAGCGGAAATTATGAGTAGGCTTACATACATACGTAAACTATTGCAGGAAAGCCGTAATTATTTGGCGAGTTAAAGCTAATAATATATACACTATACATTAGTTTTTAATTATCCAAAAAGGTGCAGCTATCTAGAATAGTTAGTCTATAGGAGACAGCGGAGGTATTTTCTTGCTTTAAATAAAGGAGGTTTACTCACGAATAAAGTGAATCAAACTAATAAAAATACACCACATGTTATCAACCTGTTTCACCAAAATATCAGATGTATAAAAGGAAAAGAACTTTTAATAGGCTTTTTTTTAATAATTTTAATATTGATATCATATGTTTCACTAAACACTGGTTAAAAAGTTATTAATATATTTTTAATTTTAAGAATTACCAGGTTGGTAGCTTGTTCACGAGTACCACTGCAATTCATGGAGAATCTTTAATTTTAGTGAAAAAATAATTAAAGTATGATTCTTATGAATCGAGATGATATTGTCTGACTCTCTTTTGAGCGGATAATTGAACTAGTCTCAATTGAATAAGAGCAATTCATTGTTGTGTCTGTTTATAGACCACCCTGTGCTAACTTGGAACTTTTTGAGAAAGTTATGGATGAAGTTTTATTCAAAACCATAAAATCAAATAAACAAACTGCTTGATTGTGGAGACTATAACATAAATATTTTTGACTTTTTTTTACTTTAAGTATTAAATTATTGAATCTATTTAAATCATACAACTTGTCCAATATGTTTATGGAATCCACAAGAATAACTTCTACAATTGCCACATGTGTTGATAATATTTTTTAAAAAATATGAGGGCTACTAGTACTAAAACATTAACAGTAAATTAGATTCGGACTAAAGTCGCCTTACTTTTATGTCACACTTTAGCACTTAGCGCGAGAGTATATATGTCTCTAACGCTAACTATTCAGTTTAGAAAAAAAATGGTATTAGAAACCTCATTTCATTTTTGAAGACTTATCCATAGATACCCCACCCCACACGTATGGGTTTGATGAAAAAAGAAATTGTTGAGTTTCAGTTTTAAGTATGGCGATACCCAAAACTGTTTTTTTTTTCTATTTTTGTGTAAAAATCTTAATGCGGTTCACAGAATACGTCTACTTACCAAGTCTCGGAAAAAGTGGCTGTGACATACGGAAGGACAGACAGACAGACATGACGTTCTGTTTTTTGCCATTTGGCTACGGAACCCTAAAAGCGTACGTAAAAAGTACCAATTAAGGTGAAAATGTAATAATATATTGATATAAGTGAACTAAGTTGTTCATTATACACGAGGATGTGGGTTGCAGTCCGAGCCGTAGGCGAGGGCGTAAATCAGCCGAAAGTCTACTGAGCAAGTATCTCACGAGTTTCATACGCACTTTTTAACACACTTGCGAGGAAAAAACACAATTATTGATCACACAGCAACAAGTACGATTCAAACAAAATATGAAAATTATGGGAAATGGCGCGCCAGTATTTTGCACGCGCCAAATGAATGGTGATTGATTACATATAACCATACAGCCTTCTTCAAAATTATAATTTTAGTGATAAAATGCAAATATTTTACAATAAATTATTGTGAATTATAAATAATTATATAATAATAAAAGGTTTTTTATCTTAGGGACAAATTTATTTATTACAAAAATGTAAATGGACTTTAAGTGGAATAAAACCTCTTTGTTATTTCAAAAATGGCAGTGTTACCCGGTTTAATTGAAAATGCTTTGTTTACTCTCATATAATTTGAAGTTCGGTATTAACTTAACTTTGTAGGGATAATTCTATTATGCCCTAGTGTGTAATATTATTATGCACGTGTATTATTGTTTGGTTTATGGCCCTAAAACCCTTAAAACGATATAATAAGGCTCACTTTACGAGCCAGCCTGTTGAATATTACTTTATTAAATTTTGCACTGCTGTAGCACGATAGTATCTAAGGTCTTTATATTTTCCTGTTGTAAAAATCCTTCGTGTGAAAAAATATGAAAATCTATTAATATTAAAGTCTAATAAATTAAGCCGAAGGATATACACATTGTAAACTATTTTTCCTATTTAATTTTATTGTAATAAGTTGTGTTATTTCCGGTAAAGGTTCTACAGCCGTATGCATTAAACAACTTCTAATTAAAAGAACCTTGAATTTTTTTTGGAGATTTCGTATGTATTTAGAATTGACTTAACGATTCAGATCATTATAATTATAACTATTGCAAAAAGTTGTTATTTAAGTAAAGATATATATAAATAGGAAAATATTAAAATACTCGGAAGAGATTAATTTAACAATGTTTATTTTAATCATCTATGGTATTTTCACCTGACTTTTTTTTAAACTTTTCCAATCTTTAGTTCAAACATAAAATAGGTTTAATCTTAGATTAAGAATTGGTCTTCGCTGCGCACTAACTAGATACCGCACTACCTATGAACAATAGCTTTTTTATTACGGCAACTATTAGATGCATCTTGACACTCAATGACATTTTTAATTTTTTTGTACATACGCATCATGCAATAGCACGAAGTAAAATATTACATTGAAATTAATAAAATACAAATATTTACTGATGATAATATGTGATCCCAGTGTCTTTCTTATTTCTTGTAGTATTATTTTACTACGCAACCCAGCATTTTACCGTCAATTATTTGCAAAACTTAACAGAACACGTGCCAAATCAACGTCACTCATTGTTTGAGACTGGCTCGAATACGCCTTCTTGGGCGTAGTATTAGTTGCCACACTTTGCGACTACGGTATCTAGTTGAAGCGCAGTGGAGACCATCCTTAATCTAAGTGTTTAATATATTTTTATTATTAGTTCATTATTCGAAAGATTAAGGAACGTTTCCAGTTTATTCTTTTTCCGTTTTATTTACAATTTCAACTGATATAACAATATATCCCAAATAAGAATTTTACTTGCAGGTACGTAAATTTAATGATGCAGACTCCCGCAGGTTACGCACGTAGCTTTCATGTTATTAATGAATAATCATAAAGTATAGATAACACTGAATAAAACCTAATGTAGGTACTTCAGGGATAAAAGAGTTATGTTTTGATATCTTAAAACTAATCTAAATAAAGTAGCTCATTTGTATTTTTAAGTCAATACAGCCAATAGGACCATGTTCCTGATTGGCTGTCGATCAACCAATCAGGAACAAGCAGCTAGGATTGCCAACCTAAGTCTACTAAGGTTTCATTCGTGCAGCGCAGTGGTGCTTAGACACATTTGGCTTGTTGCTGCTGCACCGAACGGACACATCAGCTAAGTACTTATAATTATTATTTTCTATTCTGATATTGTTACCCTTCTAATACCTATTAATAATCTAATAGCGTCACCCCGTGTGAATATTAAATGGAGCTACTAATAGTGCTATTTTAGTATATTAATTTGTTTGATGTATATTGTACATAGATTATATTGTATATTTTGTAATATTTAAAAGATGAGCTGGGCGTTTCTTATCGGTTCTTCTCCCCATGTCAAAGCTCCTTTACGAACCAATGTAGAGTCATGAAGTAATTTATTTATTTATTGGACAACCAGTAGTTGTTACATTCTAATACGCTTAAAATATATCAAATATTAACAAATAATGAGTTGAATCTACAACAAATTAAAGTGTCACAACATGCACAGCCTTTGCTTCCGTGACACCAAGAAAAAAATTATATAAAATAAAGCAAAAATTATAAAATCAATATACGAATTTGCAAAAGAAAAAAAAAAGAAGAAGAAGAAGAATATTAATCATATTTTGGCGCCTAACAATCTCGTAATATTTTTTTTGAAGGAGGTAAAGAATCTTTAAAATATCTACTTCACCACAGATGGAGTTATAAGTTCTTTGATAGACGTGGTATGGGAGAAAATTGCTTAAGGTTAGTTTTGGCAAATGGCTGATGGAACAGGCCAGCTCCGACCTGCGCACGCCTTGGTACTCGGCGGGGAACTCGTAAGCTGATGGAGTGCACGAGTGATGGACTGTCGAGCTGATTTCTAATTATTTTGTATAAAAATATTAGATCTAGCATTTGTCGTCGAACAGAAAGACTTTTCAAGTTAAAGTGTCTCAACTTATCGCAGTACGATGGCAATTGCTTATGTACCCCACAAGAAAAAGCAAGGTGCCATAAGAACCGTTTTTGAATGCGTTCAACTGTTAATTGATGAATGTTGTTGAGGAGACCAAACGACGCTACAGTATTCTAGATTACTGCGCACATAAGCAAGTAATACAGATATTATATTTCAAAGAATAAGGTGGTTTACTTGAATATAAAGGTAATTAGATTTTCATAATCGCTTTACTTATAATTTCCATACCCTATACTCTATTTCTCGTAGCCATTATAACACACGCATAGCTTTAGCCGCTTAAAAATAAAAACAATTGTTTATGTTTGTAACAGCGATACCTTAAGTCAATTTCTAATTTAAGCAATCATATTTGGAAAAAGAAGGAGGTTCTCAATTCATCGGTATTTTTTGTTAGCTATGTATGTATGTAACAAACCTACCTTGGCTGACACCGATTCCAAAAATAACAATAATCGTAACTAGAATTTCATTAATTAATCAGATTGTGTAAAAAACGCAATTATTTTTATATTTTTTAGTGCATATTATATCTATTGTTTTGGATTAGTGTTTTTGAAGTCGGGTGGTTTTCATAAAAAATAATATATAATATATTTTTTTAATGTACTAATTTGCTTCTTAATTATGAATGTTATTTTCGCCTATAATTGAAGTAGCACTCGGCTTGTATTTTTGTCAATATTATTGTATACATTGTTGGTGCAATAAATAAATAATTTATTAAGGTACAGCAGGTTATCAGCTGTAAACGAACTCCTGTAGATGGCGTCACAAGTGGAGCGTTGAACAAACATCCCAGGATTTATGGATGATGCGGCACTCGGACGGCTTAGCGGTTAATTTCAAATTCAAATATTTTAGTTCAAAATAAGGCAAATTATACCCTATTTTACTAATATGGTTACAATGTAATATCGTACAATTTTTTTTTATTTAATAGCCTGAGGGCGGTCGCTCCACTTACAATCTGTGGTATCGTTAAGAAAATCATTTATGTTATAATAACCTTTACCACACAAACGTTTTTAAACAATTCTTTTGAATTTCGTAATACATTTGATTTGAACATTATCTGGGATCTTGTTGTAAAAGCTTATACAACGCCCAAAAAAGGACTTATGGCGTTATAAGTCTATGTTTGTTACTGGTGTTAACACTGGTTATAAAAGTTTCTAGCAAATTCGCTTATTTGCGTATGTATCACATAACATTATCAAGAATATATTGAGAGGCAACAGTCAAGATGCTTATTTCTTTAAGACCTAGATTATAAATAACGCGAAAAGACCTCTTTTGCAGCACAAAGATGGTATTGACATCGGCAGCATTGCCCCATATCAACATACCATAGGATATAATACTATGAATATAACTAAAGTAACCCATATCTACGTCGGTTAGTTGTCTAATCACCGCGTATCCTGCAGAACCAAGTCTATCAGCCAATCCTTCAATATGGGGGCCCCATCGTAATTTGGAACCCAGAGTAATGCCAGGAAATAAAGCAGTTTCCACTGGTTTTATCACCTCTCCGTTTATCAAAGCATTCGTATCTACATTTTTGACTTTTGGTATGGTTAATTTTTTTAAGCTTTCAATAACCTATCTATCCTTAGTTTAACTTATGGATACATTGCTGTCACCGTTTAATGGCAAGAACTTATCTATCCATAGTTATGTCCAATATAGTAATAGTCCAATGCTATCTGTCAATAGGTTATTGAAATGTAAGTAAGCGTAGAAGGTAGATTTGTCTACCTCTAGTAAGTTAAACTAAGTATAGATAGGTTAGGTTAGGTTAGCTCCCCTTAGCAGACTTTCATGAGAACTTTAATGTAGAAGAATGTAGTATTTCATACCACATCAGTACTGAAGCCTTGAAGGCCAAAAAAGGCGGTACATTCCCGCTTGCATTGTCTTTTGAGTTATTTTACTTTTGTTTTTAATGTAATTGCAGATATGTTTTGCAATTCTTTTGACATTTCGCTGTAGAAGCAAATACAAAAGTGACTCAACGTAACTATTATCGGCTTCCATCAATTTTTTTTTTACTTTCTACATTTAAATTTACCCTTAGCCTCTGACGCAAGTTGTTTACTCAATAGTGATTGACTGACGTACTAACTGATGCACGTGTACAAATATAATATCGTATTACATACAAGAAAACATCTTTAGCCAATTCTAATATAATGATCATTAATCAATGCTTTAACATTTTTTTGTGGTTTACAATTATTTATTGTCACTTTTAAGAAGTCAAGTGACGTCATGGGGTTTTACAGGGCAGCCGCAATTAGCACGCCGGGAATTCAACTGAATGAACGCAATGTCAGATAACTTGACCAACTTATTTACATATTAAACAACATCTTTATATTACTATGTTATATATTGCAAATGGATATCTTTATTAGCTGATTAACATAACCGCTACGTGTTTTATGAAGCATCATCTGATTCATGATATTGTATTGGAATGAAATGAAATATATCTTTATTGCACACCACAAAATAATTGAATGCCTTATCGCTTAAGAGCGATTTTTTTCAGGCAACCAGTACTGAAATAGTTTTAGTTCATAACAACAGTAGTTTTAATTGATAACAGTAGGTAGTGTTATCTATATGCATATAATTTAAACACACACATACAGTAAATAATGCCAAAAATAAACTAATGAATTTGTCACATTGATAAATAATAATTAAGGAGCATTGTTTTAAAAGATTGGAGAGTTTGAGCCTTTCTGATTTCAGTGGGAAGAGAATTCCATAGGTTAACAGCTTGCACAATAAATGAATTGTTATATGTAGGCACGCACTACTAAAAAAAGAAGGACTCCGCGCCGTGATATCAGCAAGTGTACCTTTATGCTAGTGTGTGTGCGGTTACGAGGGATACTAGTTACACAATTTTTTCTCCCTTAAATAACCATATATAACTACATATATAAAACAATCATATATAGTAATAATAATATAATAATAATCATATATAACAAATACTTATATAGTATCGTTTTACACTTTTTCACAATGGACGACTGCATTTTGAAAATTTAATGAGACGCAAACTGATCTGTCATAGACGTTGACAATTCTCATAAAGGCCGCCTATCGGCTTCTATTGGTGTAAGGGTATGCGTCGGGCTATATATTTACACGTTTACCGGCTTGTTTTGGTGCCTCACTGTTATATAAGGTGACACGGAGTCCTTCTTATTTTACTCGTCCGTGTATGTAGGTACTCAAACATAATTGGGAATGGTGAAAGTCTTCAATATTTTTATACTATATAGCATTGTTGCATAGCTAGACCCTTGCTTACTGATAAGAGACAATTTTGCTACTAACATAATACTTTGTGTATCGAATTTATTTTTGGATACTTCGAGAATATGGAAGTACAACTACTTACACATAAGTTAGGTACCTACTTATTGCTCTGACAAATGTGCTTTTGTTTGATAGGTTTCGCTCAGAGGTCGAGTGTATGCTGCTCAGAAGTGGGATTAGCGTTTGAACCTACTAGGAACTTTTCCTCTCTCTCAAAACCGTTTTTTAGTAGGATACCGTACTGTAACGTAACAGTTCTGAGACCCAAAGGAGCACATGTATTTTTACTTAATTTGTCACACACCCTTTTCATAATACATTCTGAGTGGTGTCTGAGGAATATTAAATATGGCGATTAAATCTATAACTCCTTAAATATTCCATATTTATTTATATTGGCTACTTACGATAAATCGGTGTGGGTACCGACTAGTTTCAGTCCAATCGGGTTAATCTTCATCTTCTTAAAAGTTCTGACCTATTATAATATTATTTAAAAAAAGCTTAAACATATAATGAACAGGAGGTTTAAACAAGCAATAGTTAACAATAGTTGTCAGAGTTTTGACAGTTAATTATCTACCTACTTAATGATAAATTTATTCTGTTGATATAAGAATAATAATATGAAATACTTGCTTCCGGCACATAATTATAGAGTTATCTTTAATTTTAATAATGCTTTTTATACCAACGAAATTTTGACGGACGATGATTAGGTATTTATTTGATATTTTTTTCCTATTTCATTAATATAAGGAATCGAATCTTCTAGATTCTAGAACTATTTATTTTAATCTTAATTAATCTAGATTAGTACGGCTTTCGCCCTGGTCGGTTGGTAGGTGATCTTCTGGCACATAGATGGCCGAGAGTTTATGCAAGTGGACCTCCAGCTTCCTCACTGGGCGCAGCATACAGGTCGTTGTCGACGGTTATTGCTCGAACTCGAAGCCCGTGAACGCTGGAGTGCCCCAAGGCTACGTGTTATCTCCTAAACTGTTTCTTCTGCATATCAATGATAAGCGAACACCTCCAACATACATTGGTATTCAGACTACAGCTCTGGTCATAAAGAGAAAATTATGATGATTCTGTGATACCGTATACAAGGGCGATGCAGGTCTCTCTCGCGAAATCGTCAACCAGTGCCGGGAGAAACTTGTGTCTTCTACCGAGTCCTCTCTTGAGAAGGTCGTAGCATGGGGCAAACTGAAGTCCAGTGCTCTGTGAATGGCTCAATCACCTGGCGTTGCGTAGAGACGTAGCTTCCTTGTGTGTCTCCTATCGCATTTACCACGGAGATTGTTCCGAAGAGCTGTTCCACCTGATTCCTGCCGCCGAATTCCACCTTCGCAAGACACGCCACAATTTAGGATATCATCCTCACCATCTGGATGTGTGGCGGTCCTCCACAGTGCGGTTTTCAAGGAGGTTTCTTCCCAGTACTACAAAGCTGTGGAATGAGCTTCCTTGTGTGGTGTTTCCGGGACGATACGACATGGCTACCTTCAAAATAAACGCGTACACTTTTTCCTTAAAGGCCGGCAACGCTCCTGTGATTCCTCTGGTGTTGCAACAGAATGTGGGGGCGGGAAAGTGGGTGGTGGTGATCAGTTAACACCAGGTGACCTGTACGCTCCTCCTTTTCCATAAAAAAATTAGTGGCAATGCGAGGTCTTAAAATAAGGGTTCGATTCCTTTTCGTAATCTGGAAATTGGATTATTCATTTAAAATACATATTAATGATCGAGTAGAAAGTTTTTATTGACAACAGAGAGAACTTTTCCCAACAGGAACCAAACCAGCGACACGTGGCTTGTTACTCAATACCAATGTACCAACAAGCTCATTAAACATCCGAACGTCATTACTCTTCTGAGATAAATTGTGTCGGTCATGCAATAGACAGCCTTGCCCTTTGTGGAGACAGTATCGTTAAGATAAAAGGCGGCTCACTCAGCTATCAAACCTAATTGGCGTGAATGGATTCAGAAATACAAACCAACTCGAGGACAAGTATCTTTAGTCATTTACAACACGGCCATATTATCTCTGGACCTCGCTGGAACGAAATACCCCCTGTTTACCCAGTTTTCCTTCACCCCCTCGCGCTCGTCCTGTTGCGACTATACGTTTTGGAGTGTCATTACCGTTAGGTGCATGTCATGATATTTTCGTGCTATCACAGCAGTGATAGCATGAAAACTTCAAAAACAAAGCATTGTTTTTGAAGTTTTCATTGTTTCGTTTGGAATTTTGTTGTTAATAGTTCTATACTTTCTGTTGTTCTGTGTCGCTAATATTAATAGTTCTGTCTGAAAAATAAATAGTTTTTATACACTTTTATGTCTTTTCATCAGTAAACATCGTAATGGTACGCCGTATGTAGGTACAATGTTTTATACAGGTTTGCATGAAATGAAAATTCATAATCTAGTCCCTGGAAGTCTTATCTTTTAGATAATCTGCATTTCAGTAGTAAATTTAACAGTATTTTTGAAGTTAAATATTGTATACAAAGTCTGAACATATTCGTATGTTGCCGAATACATTAATACTTGAATACAATTTTTTCTTTACTTAAAGTTCCTTTCTTTTAAGAAAACTCTTCATCCTGTACACACTATTTATCCTCGACACATATAATTTCCTATTCCTACCGCACAGAGACAACGATTTCATCACCTTCGAAGCTTTTGGAACAATTCTTCAACCTTTCTTTTTATTCTAATCAATTTTGTTTTCTTTTTCCTCCATGGGATACCAGATGGAAATTTCAAGATTTTATAAGAATTATATATATACATAAGAATAGAAATAAAATTTTCTATTATTAAGTTTTTACTAAGAACACTTTGTTGTGTGCCAGTCAGCCTCCGGGCGTGCGGCCGGGCTTGTGTGGATGCACCTTAAAAATATAAAATATAATAAATAAGATTTGAGTATTGCAACACTCCTTACAAATGATATGAAGTACAAAATTCGTATAATTATGTAAGTATGAAATGGCTGCTAATTAACACAAAATATCATGTATTTTACAAGTAATTTGCTATACATTACAGGTTCATGTCGTTGGTAAGATTATTACAATTAGATGAAGCCATGAAACTGGTACTAAGCGAAGGTAAGTTAATAGTTGCCTCACGTAAGGTAGGTGTTAAAAAGTCAGGTATGTATATGATACATTGTTTTTTTATAATAATAGACACACATTCACGTGTTAATTATATAGCCCTAAACCACGGACGAGTAAAAAAAGAAGGACTCCGCGCCGTGATATTAGCAAGTGAAACACTGTTATGCTAGTGTGTGTGCGGTTACAGGGGATACTATTTACACAATTTTTTCTCCCTTAAATAATCATATATGGCCACAAATACTTATTCAGTATCGTTTTTACACTTTCTCACAACGCACGAAGGCATTTTTAAAATATTTTATTGATACACAAACTGATCTGTCACAGACGATGACTATTCTCATAATTGCCGCCTATCGGCCTGTAGTAGTGTAAGTGTGTGTATGAGGCTATGTGTTTACACGTTAATCGGCTTGTTTTGGTGCTACACTAAAGTGACACGGAGTCCTTATTTTTTTACTCGTCCGTGCCCTAAACTAATAATGTATACAATATACATAAATAACATTTAATATTCATAAATCTAAATCATTTATTAAGTCTTCGGTTACAAAGTGCCCAAGATATTTAAATTGCTCTTCTCTTATTAGAGATTCACCGTTAAGTTTTATTGGTGGTACGACTCTTGGGCTCTTGTTACCCAGCCTTAAATACAATGACCTCACTTTTCTTTGCTTTGTATAGGAGACCATGTAGACCCGCATAAGACTCACAAACTTTAAGGAGTTTTCTGAGCTCACTCACGGAGGGGGCCAACAGCACCATGCGCGTAGCTGATGTTATTGACGCATAAGTTACCAACATGACCAACCGACATGCATGCTGCTGAGGCCGTTAACATACGCTTCGTGTTATTTTACATTAAAATTACTAAATACTTACGGATGGTATGTGATCCCAGTGTCTTTCTTATTTCTTCTAGTATTATTTATACCAAGTTTTACTACGCAACCCGGCATTTCAGTATGAATTATTAGCAAAGTTTAACAGAGCATGTGGCACGTCAACGTCACATTGTTCGAAACTTTCACTTTGCGACTACGCCCGCGGTATCTAGTTGGAGCGCAGCGGAGACCAATCCTTAATCTAAGATTATTTCATTATCTCCAAAAAAACTTGTATTTTGCTTAAATTGAAGGTGTGTGTTTTACTGTTAATAAAGTGTTTCTATTTTATTCTATTCTTTATTTTTCAAGACGAAATAATTAACAATATTAGGTATACTACGATTTTATTTAATAAAATATAAAAATAAAACAAAATTTAATTTGTGTTCTTGTTTATTAAGGTACACATGGCCGATCGCATTTCATATAACAAAATAAATATTTATTTATACATAAAATGTATAAATAAATGAGTAAGAAATAAAATTAATATTATCAAATTTGTTTGCACGTTAAAACACGTTGTATGTACAATATGGGCACTTAGGTATATGCAAAACTAATATTGAACATTTTCCTAAATCTAACAATATCTAATAATTGTTCATTTTAAAATAACCATTACAATATATGTCACATAGCTAATAATATTTACAAAATGAATGTAAAAAAATTGTAATAATATTTAATCTAAGAAATATTTTCAAGGCCTCAGTGCAACGAGAGAACTATTCTAATACTTTTAAGGAAAAAATATGTTAATCTTTAGATAAATATTCACTGATCATGTTAAGTAGTTTCTACTGCCAAGGCAACAAGACTTAGATATAAGTAGTAGTACTTATAGTAATATCACAAATATGACGGAATATGTTTTAGTATCTCCATAAAACAAGAGCGGATTAATTATTTTGTATACATATATCTCAAATATTTATACGTCTTGATAGACAGCTGTGACAACGACGAAAAAATTACGGCTAGCTATTAACCTATATTTTATACGCACGCACGTAAGACTTAAGTAATAAACCTGGCCTGTTTTCATGCGTTGTCTAACAGCAAGAGGCATTTATCTAGACGTTTAAATTATCAAAGACTTTTATTACCGTAGAATAATAACACACACTGTTATATATTTAATATTTCTGCAAGTTACGAATCCATTACCTTAAATGTCTTTACCATACCAAATAATGTTTAGTATTTAAGTAAAATTATAACAAAGACATTTTTATTAAGTTTTATTTTCGGCGTTATTTTCTTTATGTGTCATTATTGTAAGATAATCTAATCCTGTATTTCATTAATTTAAAAATAAATGATTGATACCGCATCAGTCGAATTTAGCAAAAAATACTTAAAACAAATCTAAAAGTACACAATATTATATTACATTACTAAACTACGCTTTAAAGCTTCTTTGATTAATGATTCCTTACCAAATCTATTTAGGAATGTGTTCACACTCATAAAAAACCGACGGCTAACTTTAAAATTATCTATAATCTAAAATATCATTAGTTTTTGCGGGTATTTTCATAATTACGTGTCGCAAATATTCCGATTTTATTAATAGCATCCACGAGCATTTTTGCTTATTTTTTGTCATCGATAACAATATTATTTAATCGCTAAATCAATTCCAAATTATGTACTTATCTATAATATTTCCTATTAAATACATAATTATAATACTTATAGGTGTTTACTTCGTGTAATTTTAACGTTAAAAGAATAGGGGTTCACAAGTTGACGTGGTCAGAAAAATTTCCATAATAATTATTCTGATATTACAGTTACCGTAAATATACGGGTAACCGAACAGGAAATACTAAATTGCCGTGCGATTTTACACATGTCTACTATAAAATTTATTGCCGTTTTGATGCTATTTTATATGATGTTATGAACTGCAGTTGTTAAAGCTAGTAATGATGCTAACCTTGACATTCGAAGGAAAGTCACAATAATTACTAACGATCGATGCAAAACGACGACATACTCGGTGCGAGGTATAATAACTATGGTGTCCATCATTTCAGTAAACGTGGACCGGAGTAAAAATTTAAATTTTAAGTACGTACATAAAATATAGTTTATTATAAATTTTTTTTTGGTTTTATTTATGTTAAGTGGTACAACAACTACATTTTGCATACAAATTCTATTCTCAAAAACGGGAAAAATTATCAACAAATATTATAATGCGATTGAATTTCACATCGATGTTTACCATAATAATATTGAATTAAAATTAACAATTCTTTACAAAACTGACTAATAAAGCTAATATAATTATTCTTCTGAAATACAATTGAGAACTGTTGGCGTTAACAACGATAGCTAGTCTTATTACTCGAAAAACTGCAGCGATGCCTACAGACTAGTTACCGTCAATGGTAGTGTGACAGTTTGGGCGGTCGGCGCACGGGTTGTACTGCCGTTGTCTCGTACTCGTAGTAGTTGGACTGCGGTCTCGGAGCGTCTCTGCAGGAGCGCTGCGAGTGGTACCCGCTGACCCCACGACGACTAATTACATAAATCAACATTAGATATTAGGCTATGGTTGAGAACAGCTGAAATAATGCCAGCTATATTTAAGTTATAGCCTAGAAAACATATTTTTGTTTACATAAAATATACATATTTTGTGAACAATGTCCCAAGCCGAGTGTCTAGTGAGCGAGAGGCTCACGAATTTCATACGATGACAAAAAAAGATGTGAAGATATATTATTATTATTAAAACAATTGGTGAGTGTACAATTTTCAAAACGATATTGGATTGAGTATTACTGGCGGGTATAGAGTATTTTGTACAATTATTTACCACTCAGCAACAAATGCGATACAAGCAATTTTTTTTTGCACTCGCCAAATGTAATTGTAATTTCAACACTTGGCTAATAAGTATGGCTCTACATCAAAATTGTAATTTTAGTGATTAAATGCATATATTTTATAACAAATTATTGTTAATTAAAAAAATATAATAATAAATAGGGACACTAAGACTTAATTAGGGACACATATTTTATTTATTCCAAAAATGTAAATGGATTTTCAGCGGCATAAAACCTCGTTGTAGTTACAAAAAAAACTACATTACCCGGTTTAATTGAAAAATTCTCTGTTTACTCTCATATAATTTGTAGTTGGGTACTAACTTAACTTTGTAGGGATAATTCTATTATACAATAGTGTCTAATATTATTATGCCCGTGTGTGTTAATAATCGGTTTATTGCCCTAAGAACGATGTAATAAGGCTCACTTTACGAGCAACTGTGTCGAAAGATATATTTTGATGTCTAGAGGTTAATGGCCCTAACATCTGCGCTAAAGGTTCTAATCTCTAGGTAGGTAAGTGTAAATATTTTTATAATTTATGATTCCCAGTTATTAAGATTCAAGTTATATGTTATGTGTGTATTGTATTAAAAAAAGGCATAGTACAGGCTATCCCCAGTAAACCATGTAATATTTTGGTAATATTCTAGAGGCATTTAATATGAATGGTTTTTCTTTGCAAATTGGAGGAAGGGTAAAGTAAAGTATAAATCATTTATTTTTCTAATAATAAATCTTGTATGGGTGGTATATAATAAAAAGTGTGCCTAGCCAAGGTTAGGTTAGCTCAATTTTAAAACTATTAACAAGTACCTATCGTAATTAAAATATAATAAATATACTTACTAAGCACGAACGAGTCAAATAAGAAGGACTCCGTGTCACCTTACATGCCAGTGAGGTACCAAAACAAGCCGGGAAACGTGTAAATACAACACTTATACTAATACAAGCCGATCGGCCGCCATTATGAGATTTGCCATCATCTGTGACAAATCAGCTTGCGTCGCAATAAAATATTTTAAAAATGCCGTCGTGCGTTGTGAAAAAGTAAAAAAACAATACTATAAAAGTATTTGTGAATAAATGATTATTTATGGGAGAAAAAATCGTGTATCTGGTATACCCCGTAACCGCACAAACACTATTGAAAGTGCTTCACTTGCTAATATCACGGCGCGGAGTCCTTCTTTTTTTAGTAGTCCGTGTTACTAAGTAAGATAATTCTTAAATAAAACAATATTTAGCTCATCCAATGCGGAAATACTAAGTGCAAAGTTGACGACAGATGAAGTGTATAAATGCTGCAGTTTACATATTTTAAAATGCAAAGTTTAACCTAAAGTCACCACGCTATAAATTTACTTTACATTGTACTTAATAACCATATTAATTCAACAATAGTGTTTGAGTTGTAATGTTATTATTAGATAATTAAAACATAACACAAATTAAATGTTGTAGCATAGATTATCATGATTATTTATTTAAAGTGTTTATGAATTAACAAAAACCTTTTTTTCCTATAACTTTCGTTCAATATTTTGATTTCAATTATGATTCAATCAATCGTATGTTAATTTTTGTAAGTAGTTTTACCACCTACCACATTATATATAAGTGAAAATATAGTAACGAGATTACAGCTACTTCGAATTTTTGAAGACGCCATTTGGAAGTGATTTTTCATAATAATTTAGGGGAAATATAAATAGGTTTTAGGTGTTATATCAGGTATACTTGGCATATAATGTTAAATGTAAATAACTGCTATTAACGAAACAATTAAAAATAGGAACCGTCAGGACTTTAACTACTAAAACGAGGCCAGAACAACAATTAGTCTAACCTGTCATTAGTTGTGAACTATTAAACGTGTAAGTGCAGAACGAAACACATGCATCTTACCAGTTACCCACACACCGAGCGAGCGGAAAATAAAATAAGTGTTAGTTACTTACTTGAACATATCATTATTAATATACCTAAACCTTTAAAACATACATATTTAATAAATGTCTTAAGGATTCGTTTAGCAATTAGTTTTTTAGATACAGATTATATAATATTTTATTGATAATCATCTCTACATACTTCCGTGTATCTCTTCCATAGTCATTAAATCACTTCTCGTACAAAACAGCATTAAATTTCGGAAATGTATCGTGAATATTTTTATATGTAGTATTTTATTCAAAGCTTTTTAGCATAACGACCGCTACTGCATAATTTCCAAATTAAGTTTATTATTACAGAAAGGCGTTGTATTTTATTTCTAGATGTGAGATGACATTTTCAAGATGATTAACTGCGAAGTGCGTGACAAATTATCTAGGAAGTCCTGATTGTTATCAATAAATTAAAACAAACTAGCATAGACTTGCGTCGCCAGCAATATAATAATAAATAATGGTACAGTTTACATATGAAGAGCCAAACAATTTGATTCTGCATAAAATGTACGGGGTCTGTAATACTTAAAATGCCAAATTTTTAATGAAACTTGCAATTACAAAATTATTATCTTCATATCAAACGGAAGACGTCCACTGCTGGACAAATGCCTCCCCCAAAGATCTAAAGGCCCTGCGCTTCCCTCATCCAACCTATTCCAGCGATTTTTGTCAGATCATCGGTCCATCTTGTAGGGGGCCTACCAGCACTGCGTCTTCCAGTACGCGGTTGCCATTCGAGAACTTTACTGCACCAGCGGCCATCTCTCTATAGAGCTATATGCCCTGCTCCTTGCCACTTCAGTTTCGCAATCAATTGGGCTATGTCGGTGACTATGGTTATCCCCCGGATCTCAACATTTCTGATATGATACCGCAGGGCATAGTCATACAGAGCAACCCTTGCGTTTTTGCGACCATGCGACCATGACCTTTCTCATCAGGCCCATAATTAGCGACCAAAGTAAGTTATCATTGGGCAACACAGACTGGTTAAAAACCTTTGTCGTTAGGTATACCGGACAAGATTTTATGCAGCTACATACAACATTTCATTATTTTAATAAATTAAGGACATTTTGCTTTCAATGGTCAAGCTGTTTTGAAATGTGTTGTATTTATTTTTATTTAGAATGAAAATTGAAATAAAATTACTTTAATATAGATAGAATTATAACATTCAAAGTGGTAAAGTTTTACATCGATGATAATACCTTTCGTCTTCAGCCTTGGCTCTCTGTGCGTGCACCTGCCGCCTCATTTGCCCGATCTGAACTTCACTCAGCTTCTCACGACGCAAACTACATCGTGATATCCAATTAATGAAAAAAATTAAATGTGAAAAAGACACGGTTTTGGTAAGTGGATCAGTTTGAACCTTCTCGAGGAGCAAAACATGGTATTTAAAAGCATTTTGACGATTTTACAGTAGCCATGGTCACGGAGTGACTGACGTAATTATCTGATGTTATAATCAGATTAATCTAACTACACTTCTTCACGATGATTTACTTGATTTTGTCACTACTGTCCCGTTTTTAGTGTAAACAAGAGTTCAAACCCAGTATAATTTTTTTTTCGTTTATTTTTTATCCGATGTGAGTTAATCCATAATAACGATAAATCATAGCCACCCTACAACAAATTTAAGTAATTATGAGACAATTTTTTTATAAATAATTAAAATACATTCAAAAACTTACTATAATAATATATTGAAAGTATATACTTACTTTAAATTTTGCTGTATTTCTTCATAGTTAACGTAATGGCCGCTTGGTCCCCAGGCGCTCTCCATTGCCTGACAAATTTTTTAAAAGTTAGTATTTGATAATTAAAAATATTTTATTGCAAAAGTGATTTAAATTAATTAATAATTAAATTCCACATATAATTATTTTATTGCAAAATTCACCTCATTGTTGGTGAGCTTTCATCATCATTACATCAATTTAGTTTAGATCTTAACTTCGAGTAGTAGATATTCACAAACTTAGACCGAAACGTACAAACCGCACTTTATTTGTGAAAGGTTGTTCGTTACACCATAAAATCATTTAAATTAATGTGCGTTAATCGCATCATACTATTGAAATTATTATTATTTGAAAATATTAATATTATTTTAACTGACATCAAAAACCAAGAACCTAATTGTAATTAAGGAATTTTATATTTAACTATATTCAATAACCATAAGAGTGAAGTAGATAGCCGTTGGTATAGTGTGTCTTCTACATAACTATGAAAAAACCTATTGCATGGTCATTTGATATTTCCGCACATCGTGTTAATTTCAAGTGATAATGGTAATAATATATGTTTATTTTAGTAATAGATGTCAATATGTTTAGCACACCTGTATGGCTGGGCCATTAGTTCTGCGTTCCGATCGAATACTTCTTTCGCTGCTCTGTCTTGTACGCAACTCCTCCCTATGATAAAATAAAGCAGACGTTAACAACATAGTCCATGATATAATTCCTTTATATTATGGTGTGTATAAAATATATAATAAATTATATTTATATATAAGTATTAAAGCCGCGTATGTAATACCTCTTATTATGTCAGACGCACCTACTTATGGCGTGATATCTATATTAATAGCGTGATATACACCGATATTTTAAAATTACAAAAAAAAATGGTTTATCTGTTACTATTACTGAACACATTTACTTGTCTTATTTTTTTGCGCAGGATTTTTGAATAGTTTAATAACTTGTCTAAAAACTCCGTTATCTTTCGATACACAAAAACTGTCTGTTAGCCAGATATTTTTTAAATAAAATCTATTGGTGTATAATGCGTTATAGCACAATATTTATCTGTTGATGTGAATAAAAGACATAAGTATACATACATGTTGAATTGAATATAGCACATTATAGATGAAATATATATACAAAGACGTATCTATTGACATATATACAAATATGTTGGCGGGATGAGTAATATATATGTATGTGCACCTGTGTCGAGTATTTTCGTCTGTGTCGTCGATTCTGTTGTGCCGCTCTAGCGCGTCCCTTGATATGGACTTCTCAGAGCAGCGGCCGGGAGTCGATCGCATGTACCCTTCCGTCTCCATCTTCTTGTGAGGCTTGCCAATCCTGTACACATTACTCAAGTAGTAGAAAAGAAAGCTGTGGCACAGTATAAGTAATAGTATGTAGAAAACTGCCAAATCATAGAAATCTAAATAAGGTATAAGAAGTTACATAGCCGTATTAAACATGTCGCTACAATGGTGACTTATTACACCACGAGTGAGTGTAAGTGATTCATCGGAACGGCGGACGTGTTACACGTATATATGGTGTATTTACATATATCTTACTGCGGAAACTCTTCCAAATCCCATATCAATCAAAGCATTACATTCTCAACAGTAAGTTTTTTTAAAGTTATTTTTAAATAAAAATATGGCAATCATTTTTCGCTATAATAATGTTAATTTGAATAAATTGTAGGCAAATGATTATTTTGCCCACCATATATAGGCTACAGTCGTTCCGTAATTAACATCCGAGCGGCAAAGATATACGTACGTGGGTAACACTGAAAATGTTTAGAACTGGCCAGTTAGAAACATTGCTAATGAAAACTTTTTTTGAATTTCAATTTAAGAACTCTTTGGTAACCTTATGTAGTATATTGCATTTATTTGTCATTTGTTTTTGCGAATTGGCAGCAAATCTAAAACTCTTTTTACACGTTAAAATGAACCTAACGCGAGAAAATATTCGGTCAATGATTTATTATGACTTTCGTTGTGGGCTTTCTCTAGAACAAAGCTATAATAGGCTGCGATGAGCATTCTTAATGAAGCCCCATCTCATGCCACTATTTACAATTGGTTTAACGAATTTAAGCGTGGACGTAGCAATCTCAATGATCCGCGTGAGGGACGTCCTGAACAGCGACTACTGAAGATAACATCAGTGCTGTGCGACGCATGATAGAGGAAGATAGGAGACTGACCTATCAGTAGATACGGGCAAGCCTAGGCATTGCTATGAGGCCAGTTCAAAAGATATTATACGAATATTATGGCGGTAAGGAAGCTTTGTATTAGATGGATTCCGACGATAAAATTTGAGGTATTCGCTTTACGAGCCCTATAGGTGCAGTGAATCGTACGAAAATGTCATATAAGAGACCCCTAAGGAAGAATAGGCCCACTGTTTATCTCAGTGGTTCCATCGAATGCGACGATGTGTAGAGAGAAACGGAGATTACTTCGAAAAACAATAAAAGTATTGGCAACTTTCCACATTAAGCCGTTTATTATTTTCTAAACATTTTCAGTGTTACCTAGGTATACATAAACTTATATGGATAACATTGAAATATTCCTTCAAATGTATACGCTCTATAGAAGCTTTAGAACACGAGGTAAGAACATTTAATTTTAGCAATTAAGATTTAATTATTTAGTAAGACGATTAATAACGTCCAGTTAGTTACACAATTTTGTTAATTTAAAGGGCACATACCGGAAATACGACACAGCATCCTTTTTAAGTATGAATATGCTATACGGACGCTGTCATGCGTGGCGTTGTGTTCAAAGCGCGGTCGAAACACATCTAAACGAAAACTCTGTCTACCAGACGCGTGGGTAGAGATTTAAGAGATACAAGAAGAGTGCGATTGTACCGTCAGCCCGGAAATTCTGAAAGGCTCAGGTGCATTCAAGAAGTTCATCAATATAGCGGCTCAACAGTAATGGTATGGGCGGCATTATGAAGAACAGGCGAACTGAGCTCGTTTTTGTAAATAGAAACATGAACACTGAAAATTACGTTGAGGATATTCTCAGACCTTATGTCCATCCATTTGCACAAACCTTTTCTCCGATTTTACGTTAATGCAAGACAATGCGCGTTCACATACAGCTCGGTGAACCAGTCAATACTACACAACGAAGAACGTCCGGTTACCCTGGCCTGCACAATCGCCAGACCTCAACCCCATCGAGCATACATGGGACATGCTCCAGAGACGTGTTTTTAAGGACTTGGACGGAGTGACAACAACCCAACAGCTGAAGGATTTGCTACAATTCCATTGGGAGCTAATACCGCAAGATGACATAAACAGTCTCATTAATTCAATCAACAATCGTTGCCGACAAGTTCTCAATAGCAGAGGAGGCCATACTTTGTATTAAATTATCATATTCTTTCACAATAAATTCATTTTCTTTACAAATTTCATTTTGTTAAAAAAATGTTTAGTTGCTAATGTACCTAACTTTCTGCATTATATTGTAATATTGTTAATTTCTGTTATTAAAAGAACTTATAAAGACAACAGCTGTTATTTTTAAATCATAGGACCCTAAAAATATTATTTTAAAATAAAATACAACGTTATAGTGTGAAAAACCATCCTAAAATTTAAATAAGTATATGTTGCTTAGACTTTTTTGATGTGTGTATATTTGTTTATTGTACGTTAATGCTTATTACATTCGTATATATTTATAATACATAATATTAGTGTGTGTATATAATAGTTTTAACTACCATTATTTTTATTTTACCATTTTTGCCATTACTTTTACTGATTCACGAATTGCAATTGAGCAAAAAACCTTCAGCACAGGAAATCGTTATCACGGGAAAGTAACAGGTGGTATAATCGATTTGAACATGTTTTCCTTGCAAGTATTTATTTCATCGCCTTAGGATGAGGGTTCTAACAATTTGGATTTTAAGTTTATCTATGTAGGTGTTTATTTTATTTAACTCTTTTTTAAAAAGTATAAAAATATATAAAATTTTAAGTATAAATTAATAAATTAAAGAATTATCTGTGCTATCTTAAAAATGGCTTTGGGCTGGAGAATAAGGAGACAACTAGTAAAGCGTGGTCTTCCAGACAGAATACTATGATTCACTGAGCACATATTCAAGAAATTTATTAAAGCTTCTTTGACAATGAATGTTTACTATAGTATAGTATATTATATAAAAGATAATAATGCTTGGTTCTTGTCTGGTTCTGTGTTGGCCACCTAAAAATGTACAGCATTATATTAAATGGGCTTAGTTGTTATATGATTTAAAAGATGGTCTGAGATTTCTTTATCAGTTCTTCTGCCCATCTCAAAGCATCTTTACGAAGTGATGTAGCTTCATAACGTTTACCAAGTGTTGTTGCAATGTGTTATGTTGTTGTCACTCTCGATGGCGAATAAATATATTTCTATTTCTTCCAGACATTATGGTGTACCTGAACATAGTGGAGAGGGACTTCAGCAGGGAGGGCTTCTTGTGTGAGAGCGAGGACTGCTGCGGGGAGCCGCGCACGATGTCCGGCGCCGCGTTGTCATCTGTCAGCCAATGCTTGAGGGCTGTCATAATTATCAAAAATGAACAAGACATACCAAGAATTAGGAACTGTTCGCCACTCGAACGGTTGGCTCAGTTTGTAAGAGCGCTGGGACAGATCACAGAATCTATAAATTTTGAAACAAATCGATGTCACAAATCGATCAATTTGTAAAAATAATAACAAACAGTAAATTTACAATATTTTGAAGTAGTAATTATCTGTACTTTACAAAATTATAAGAGCGTTGTACTTACGTGGGTGCGCACGCGCATATATCGGCTCGTTGCGCGGGATCCGCTGCGTCTCATGTATGGCGGTCTGCAGAGATTCAAGACTAGACGACTTGCGCATTCCCAGCGCCGGACCCACTTGCAATGCTGCCAAAAACACAGAACATAGAGATAATCAGATGATATTTAATATTTTTTTTTTCGTTTTAGAATAGATGCTGGCTAGATAAGGTACCAACAGCGCCTTATAATTCTGCCGCCAAGTTAAGGTGGGCAAACAATCTTCGTGTTACGGTTTGAAGGGTTCCGCAGCTAGTGGAATTACTCAGCCTAGCGAAACTTTGTAAGAAAAAAGCGATTCACTCGATTGTATGAAACGTGCAATCATTGATAGATTGACAGATGACGGTTATAATCTTGTTAAAAACAAAGATTGCCGACATTCACTACGTTTTAAGCAACTGTTCGCTTTCAAATTTAGTCGGATTATACTTCGTCGCTAATCGCCATACAGTAATTACTACTATTTCAAACTTATTTTATTTTTCATTTCATTCTAAACATAATTTCAATTTATAATTAGGCCATCCCGCCTCTTATTACGTAGTATTTACACCCACTTTGGAATTACTGGGTTAATGAAACTTAATAAATATTTGTAACGAGTAAAGTGAAGTGAGGAGCAGGTGTCCGCGAGGAGGCGCTAGTGTAGCGGTGTGAAGTGTGGCTTGTAGAGGAGAGTGTTGGGTATATAAGCCAAATTGGCTTCGAAAAGCTGGACGAGCAAGGCAATACTTCAAGCCGGCTCACATTCTAGTGCTCTTCAAAGCTGCGCTTTCCAGCCACATAATATGGAGTATGGAGACGGAGACCCAGTGCTCTGTGAACGGCTAGATATCTTGGGCGTTGCGTAGGTACGTCGCTTTATTGTTTGTCTTTTACTGCATTTATCACTGAAATGTCTCCTTCGCACGACACGCCACAAATTAGTATACCATCCCCACCATCTGGATGTGTGACGTTCCTCCACAGTACGGTTTTCAAGTAACTTTCCTCCACGTACGACCGTTGTGGAATGAGCTTCCTTGCGCGGTGTTTCCAGGACAATACGACATAGGAACATTAAAATGTGACCCGTACGCTCATTTATCAAAAAAGACACCCTGTTTCTTAATAATTTAAATAAGTTTTATCACAGAGACTTTTTTTCCGAAACATGATAAAATTTCGAGGGCGGAGGCGAGAATGCGAGTATCAACTTACAATGAGCGGCCTTGATTTCCTTAATCTTCTTGTAGGTGCCGGTTGACTTCGCGTCCATGGCGGCGTGACGCTTCTCCGACATGGAGCGGCGCCCCACGGCGTCCCGGCTGAAGCCCGCGCCTCCACTATCGCTGCCCGACTCACCACCGTTGCTGCCCCTGGTGTTCAAATACAGTTATTAACCTCAGATATGATGATATGGGCTGTTGGGCCGACACAGAATTCTATAATATTATAATTGAAATGCAAACTTCTTTTAGCACACCGCACATATTTTTTTGAGGTGAAAGGCTCGATCGGTGAAGTCGGGTCCGCCGAGTGTACCCGAACGAGAAAGATAAGTCAGTCAGGCACTTCGCTGTTGTGTCGCTGTGTTTATATGGGTCGGGAATATGATTGAAGATACCGTGAAAAGTATTGTATAAATGAAGCCTAAAATCACAAATTTAGCACCTGCAATAACATTACAAACAAACATTTACACCTATACACACATATATACATCACCGCATTCGCCAACGAGTGCAGACTCTTCAAACCTATAGTCCTTTGGACTAAAAGATGTATAAATCGTTAGTGATTTTCTCTCCATCCAAGCCTAGTGAGTAAAGCTGGAAAAGCTTTTAGGGCTACTAGCATCGAGGAGATTTTGCGTCGCTAGAATCGAGCCAGTCAAATGGGCCCCGTTTCGGTGAAAAAACAGTGTAAGTAATGAAAATTATAAAGCCTAGTTTCTTATATCATAGTGGTAGAGGAACATACCGTGTAGTTGCGTAATCTTCTTCGATAATGACGTTATGATGCGCAGGCGGCGAGCGTGACATATGGACGTGCCCCAGGTTGTGTCTCAAGTGTCCATTCGGCTCTGGTTGCGTCGCCATATAGTAGCTCTCATTCCTCAGACCCGTCAGTCTGTCTATCACAGGATTCCATCCATCCAAACGACTCCATTCGAAACTATCCCGCTTACTATCGTGCGGTATCGTATCTTTGTCTCTTTCTAAATACCCCTTGCTGTCGTCTGATTGGTTGGAGACCCAACTGTTGTTGTTGTTTATGGTGACGATGGAGGTGTGTTTGTCTTTGTGTTCGCTGTTCTCTTTGCTGTTGTGTTTGTTGTTATTGTTAAGGCTGTCGAGCGGGTTGTGTATGACGGTGTAGTTGTGTGAGTTGTCGTTAGAGTGTGTTGTGTCGTTTCCGTTCGGTGGGGTTTCATCCTTCCAGCGGGCCAGACTCTCCATACTGTCTGTAACATATATCAAGTTATAAATATTGTACCCAAAACGTGCACGTGCGTGCCACTAACATTAATTGTTAATATTGGTATATTACCTACCCGTTGGAATTTGTTCATAAAATATTCCTTCCATAAAGCATATAATCGAATCTATCATGGTTTTTCAAGTCTAAGACGTCACTTAGATCGGCAGCCTGTCGAACTCTCTACACGCGCGGAATATAAATCGCATATATACAACTAGAGGCGGGGAATAATTAAAAATTACAACCCGACCATTAAATGAAATAGAGGCGTACTATTAACATCTATTATGAGCAACGCACGCACACTAAAACAAAGTTAAACACATATCGCGAGTATAATACGTAGATGTCATGCACACTAAAGTGGTAACTACTTGGCCTGTTGTCATGCATTGGCTAACAGCAATGGGCTCCATCTAGTTCTAAGAAACTCATTTATCTTTTAAGGCGACACTAAATGCCAGTGACCTTGAGCGATATGAGCTCACGGCTGCCGGCCCGCCATCTATGTAACAAAGCCAATATTTTCAAAATTCTTGCTTGGAAAACGTAACATTTTAACAGGTTCTTACAGTTTTTATGCTTAAAATCCTCGTTATTCATTAGTAATTTGAATAAATGCACCTACACAAAAAATACGAGCTATTAGAATAACTTTTCTGAGAGTATTACTATAAAAAATGCGTCATGCCATGCCAAAAAACTTGTTTAACTGCAAAGAAAAATGACAGTTCAAAAAGGCTGTGGAGTGTTAGCTATAACCAACAGCAAGCATTAGCAACCTACAAATAAGACTTAAGGATATGTGTAACAGGATTAAGTAGTGTTCATAGCTCGAAATGCTACTTTTTCACAACAAAACTTGTCTAAAAACACCTTGTTTGCTTGTTTTCTGCTAACGCTTCGCCTTAAGATGTACAAGCCACATTTATAATTGCAACACTATCCCGGCAGGCAATGCTAAATGTATAATGATCCCTACTAAACTGAATAAGATAATTCAAATTCAAATATTGTTATTCAAAATAGGATTTAAAATCGCTTATTGAACGTCAAAAACTACCATTCGAAATAATGTGCCTCAGACCTGAGAGGAACGGGCGCAAGAGTCTCAGCGGGCCTTTTTTTCATAAAAATATGGATTACAATGTTACATCGTACAATAAACATTTATAATTAAACAGTCGAGGCCAACTCCAATCTATAAGTTTGTTCTTCGTGTTAACATAATTGTCGCAGTTTCTAGGAAATTCCTTGATGTGCTTATGAACATACAGAACATTATTAAGAAAATATTGAGATGCAACAGTCAAACCCCCTTATTCATAATGGTCCGCTAACTTTAAGCAGCCGCTAAGGAGTGTTTTTTCTCATTCTGACTTAGGTCAATAGAAGAAGACAGAGTGAGAATTAGCAATGCTTTAAGTTAGCAGACTATTATGAATAAGGGGGTAAATGTTTATTTCTTTAGATTGTTCTTTTAATGATTATTTAGGAGCTAGGTTTTAAATTGTTACCAGTTCGCCTGGCGATGGTGAGGGAGATGGTTCCCTGTACGTTGGGCCGCGCGTGCAATAACGCGCGGCGAAGGGTTTCCATGGCTTCAGCGTTGGACTGTCCCACCAGCGACACGCCGTTCACACTCAGCAGCTGGTCGTTCGTGTGCAGCCTGTGGTTAACCCCACGAATTAAATAATATTAATATTGTGTTGGTAGATCGGTTTGAGCGTCGGGCATTTATTGTTGATCACC
The DNA here is from genome assembly GCF_905404315.1 of Leptidea sinapis. NCBI lineage: Eukaryota > Metazoa > Arthropoda > Insecta > Lepidoptera > Pieridae > Leptidea > Leptidea sinapis. The sequence goes on along the minus strand of NC_066305.1, from coordinate 7,525,883 downwards.
GTTCCGTGTGATGTGACACACTTTTCCACAAATTATCTTGCCCCACACTAGGCATAGCCTGTACTATGGGTACAAGACACCGATACATTTAGTACAATAATACTTACATAAACATACATTAATACTTATAAACATCCATGGAAACAAACATCCACATTCATCATTTATAAATGATTGCACCTACCGGGATTCGAACCCGGGACCTCTATAAATGAAACAGTTTTTCTTATACCATAATAACTATGATAACTATTTATGTTTTTGTGAAGTGATAGTGTACATATTCAAGAATTATAACTAAGAATGAAATATATTTTATAATCAAAAAACGATTTTAATAATAAATAACCTTTTCATTTCTCATACTCGGAAAGTAATGCTGTTTTGATGTGATTATTGGGTGGCAAATGCCTCCATAGAATACTCATACAAATTACTTCACAGCTAAGGGCCGGAATGAATTTTAAAAATAGAACTGCTGTCAGCTGTGAAGAGTTTTATGTAAACAAACAACTAATTAAAAAAATGATGCGGCCATGTGACTTTCTGAACAGCCAGTGTGAACTTAGCTTAAACTTCTTTGAGCGGAATAAGCCGCAAGAATTCCGCGGTGAGTTCCATATTTAAAATTTAAAAAGTCGACATAAATTGTCCTAATTGGACAGTTAATTTTAAATAAGTACTACTAATATTATTATATATTATCAATAGTTCAGATAACCAACTAGTTTCCTACTCGGACTATAGCCGCCCTCGCTGCGCTTGGGCGTCTAAATACCTCGGGAATTGATTCTTTCGACCCTCGGTTAACAATCTACTATTCCTTACATTATCATATTAATATAGATACATAAAATTAAAGTAATAACCTACGCTTTGGTCAATGAGCAGCAATATAAAACATCTCTTCAGTTTAGGTGACACACGACTTAGGATAAAAGTGTGCATACATTGTGTTTAGTCACACTTTTACCGTTCCGTTATCAGACTGCGAATGATATGTTCTTATACGTGTATAGGACGTCATTTGTGTCTAATTATACAATAAATTTAAATGATTTAAGAGTTTTGTATTTGTTCGATGTGATAACTAATTCTGACAGTAATCACGAACATCATGTTCACGAAGCATCCTTATATAAACAATGAATTCAAACTCTAAAGGTTAATGCAGCAAATATACGATCATTTATATTTATACATTTTATCCCAAATTACTTTTTATAAAATATTATTTAAACACGATTCATATATTGGATACAGCACCTTTCCAATTAATTTGTTATGTAGGTATATTACAGCCATAATAAAACACTTTTTGATTGAATAGAGTGGTCGTTTAGTTTCTTGTATATTCTTCTCACGAGCTCAACTTTTTCCGAACGAACGAAATATTAAGAGTGACGATTGAAAAGCGCTTAGTTTAAGCATGATTCAACAAAGTTTAGATTTTGAGAATTCTCGCCACCGAAAAAACAGCTATACTCAATAAATTTATATTTACCTGCCGTCCCTGGATGCTGCTCCGCCGTTCAGCACGGATTTGATAAAGATGCCTAAGTCGTGAGGTTTGTGTGACGCAGTAACCTTCCCCTTGACGCTGATGCCGAGACCCGCCTTCTCCGACTCGTGCACGGGAACCTCTAGCCGGAGAATCAGTCGGTTGCGAAGACTAGTTACCTAAAAATTTAAAATAGTAACATAAGTAGATAGTGCTTCATAATAAATGTTCAAATGTCCAAATATTCCGGCAACAATTTGACTTGATAATATAATGCTCTTCACTTGTATCGAAACGATAAATAGAGTTATTAATATGTACTGCATAAAGATCACTGTGAGCAAATGTGTCACTTTGCAATATACAGTTTTATGAATGAGTGTCAATTCCGGTAAGTTTTGTCTTTGAATCACACGAGGCATCTTCAGGATATGTTCACTCGCCGAAAGAAAAACTCATAATATTTGGATAGTTAATTTGTGTTTTATTCATGGCCCAAAGCCCTCCACCACTCTCAAACTTTGGCCCTGAAGATGAACTGCGGTCGTTGATATCTTGCAAAATAAAGTACAGTCAATTTTCATTCTGAACTCTTGCTTGTCGTACGTGAAATGGTATTAATAGAGCAAATAATCATTGTAATGCCCACTTCGGCTAGAGAATAATGTACTAACACTTCGTATAAATACTTAGACCCATTCTTTCGAGAAAATTTCAAATTAAATATAGTCAATACAGGGTTGACGTTTCCAGGAATCTAAAAAAAACTTTGATCCTGAACAATATGAGGTTTTCATACAACGCTACTACAAAGCTGTGGAATGAGCTTCCTTGTGCGATGTTTCCGGGACAATACGACATGGGTACCTTCAAAAATAGTGCGTACACCTTCCATAAAGGCCGGCAACGCTCCCTGGTGATCACTTATCACAAGGTGACCCATACGCTCGTTTGTCCTCCTGTTCCATAAAAAAAAATGACGACGTTAAATGAACACACGGGTAAAGCTACCTAACCTTTGTCGTAAAAGAATAATTCTAAAATTTTAAGTTAATAATTTACACTTTGAAATTTTCAAACAAACAAAATATAATATATTTAGAAAACAAAAATTTTATTTCCCTTACGTAATCGCAAGACCACACGAAGTAGCTGTCAGTGCCTACGCTAGCGAGCGGCTACTAGGTACCTTACAGGTTGTTCCGATACGATATAGAAAATCGATTTATTTGTGTATATAATATTTTATTTTTGAATATTTAAGTAAGTTAAGTTCATTGTTCCGCGGACAGATGGCCGTTGGGGCATTAAAGTCCTCGAATGGCGACCACGTGCCGGAAGACGCAGTGTTGGTAAGCCCCCCACAAGATGGACCGACAATCTGGTCAATATCGCCGGAATGCGTTGGATAAGGGCAGCGCAGGTACCATCGACGTGGAAATCTTTGAGGGAGGCCTTTGTCCAGCAGTGGACGTCTTCCGGCTGATCATGATGATGATGAAGTAAGTTAAGTACCTGTGTGTTTATTTTAATGTCGCCATTGTAGCGTCATGTATAATAGTGATAAATGGCTTAGTTCGTAACAACAGTAAGGAACTTACAGAACCGGTAGAAGAATTCAAAGCCTCTTGAAGCGCATTTTCTAACGAGTTATCCTTTATCAGATCATCCTTAGAGCTACTCTTTGATATTCGGCCTCTGAGCGAACTGTTAGTACTGTGAGCGTTTAACGCGTTCACTATTGTCGAAACCCGGCCGTTTTCGGTCGGTTTTTCAGCCTCTACTGGTTTGGACACCGGATCTCCTATAGCTTTCTCCGCGTATTTTGTCGGACTTTGTTGTGGTTCTACTCTCTAAAAATAAAAAATAAAGTTGTAACGATAAGTTTGATACATCCCAAATGAGCAAAAACTATTATATATATGAAAAATTGGTCGGAAAGGTTTAGGATATGCACATTAACGCTGGGGCATTTAAAGTCACATAATAATATCGCAATAAAACTGCGCGTCAACTTACCGACAGTGTCAAACTACTCGGTCACACTTGTCGCGATAATGCGAATATTCAACGCATCCCGCTATAGAAACCCCAGGGTTAAATTAACTTAATAGATGGAAAAATACACAAATAGTTTTTGAGGGTTCAGTGGCATAAACACGTTAAGAAGAATCTTTATAAAATAAGAAAATAATCGCAAAATGTATTGCTAACCGCAGGCCGGAAAGGCAGGGCCAATTTGTTGGAGTACAAAGAAAGTTCTTATGAACATTACAGTATTCCTTAGATCGGCGTGATTTTGGCGCGCGCTTAAATGCGTATTATTTTACGTGTATTAATAGATTGCTTATAATTAGGTTGATTTAAGTGAATGTATCTGAAAGCTATTGAACCAAGCTATAAGACCATGCAAAATAAATCATGATATAAACAAAATAAGGGTGAGGAAATAGTGTGCCGTACGGCACTTTCGGTTTTGGAAATCTGAAAAATCTAGTGCACTGGGGCACTGCCAATTTAGAAAGGTGAAGACGAATTATGGAGAACGTAAATGGATGACAGCATTTGCTTCTTTCATACAAACTGTTCCTGGCCAGAATTTAAACACTAGACTATGGAGTACAAGCTGTGTAGATACATTAGAAAGTCTATCTCATGTTTGCATTCCAATATACAAGAATTTTAAATGTTTTTTTTTATTTATTTATTTTCAAGGAACATACAGTCTTTAACAAGTTATATACATGATATAGGTAAAATTTATATCGACCTTGAGTCTCATACAAGTTAAACAAAAGAAAACTTTCAAGTATAGATGCAACTTATACATAGTTATTACAATTTTGACAATCATCTAAAAAGAGTAAAATATTTCTCTTAAATGTATGTTCAATTTACCAATTGAAAGATGAAATACATCAACTTCTAAGAGAGTACAAGTTCTTCTAAGATAAGTATTCTTTGCATGTTGCGCGAGAAGTGGTGCGAATATGTCTGGTGTGTGGCCACACTCACACATACATGAGGGTAAACGCAAGGATCAGTTCCGTAACATGTAAAAAATTAACAGAAAAAGTTTTAAAAAAGTAGACGCATATATAAGTAAGTAAGGCACCTGTGTCCTGTTGGGCAGGGCGCGCTCCACCACGATGTCGACGGTGGAGTCCGTGGGAGTGTTCCGCAGTAAGGTGACCACCTGCTGCTGGCTGAGTCCCGTCACCGATACTCCGTTGACCGACACCATCTTGTCTCCGGCGCGCAGCCGACCGTCCGTTACTGCTGCACCCTGATAGACATGGTCCAATTTTTAGACAATGCGGGATTGAAACGCTGCCGCCTCTGTAGCCCGATTACTAAAATCGAAATACGAAGTTTCGGTTGACGGCTCGTACATTTTCCTATTACGAAAGTGTTTCGGATCCGAAGGTCGATACGAAGTTCGCGATTAGACATTTTGTCCTTCGTTTACCTTATTCCCAAATTAACTTGACATTTACTTTTTCGTTGTTTGACATTTTAATGAACTACAACTTTACTTTTTATGGTTATGTCTATGGTTTCGAAACGAAATCCATCCGTACTATTCGGATCCGAAGTACTTTGGTAATAGGATTTAATTCGAAGATCGTCGTTCTTTCGTTTGGGACCGAAGTTTCGGCTTTCATTTTGGTAATAGACCTCCTGGCACTCTTAACTCAACGGGGGTACCGCTAAGCTAATATTCTATGCTATGAATCCTGCATCATCCTAAAATTTGAGCAATAAAACATTATCTGTTTTAATAATAAACGCGAAGTAAAGTTATTTCAAGTTTAAAACTTTTTGTTATCTTACCTTTGTCACTAGAGAATTAGATGTCAGGGAGAAGTAATTTTAAACTTGGAGTAACTTTACATCGCGTTTATTAATAAGACAGCATATGTAATAAAACTTTGAATTGAGGAAAACCACCAGAATTATTGGTTTAAGAATACATATTACAAAACACTCTAAAGAGTACACTCTAAATACTTAAAAGTATTGTTTGTTGCAAATGAAAATAAAGCCTTATTTTATTTCTTGTTGTATGTGCGACATTTTTAGAAAATAATGAAACCAGGCTGATTGACATTAAATTAACTATGCTTTTTGGCATATTTTTTATCAAAAATAAAAAAATAAAAATAATATTTTTAAAACGATATTCTTTCGTTGTCGAACCTATATTAGTTGCAGATAGTATGCGTTGGAAGACCACATCATCAAAAACGTCTATCTCACTGCATCAGCTCATCATGATTGGCAAGGAGTGAAAGAGAGAGATCAGCTGGGGAAAGAAGGAAATCCTGGCTACGGAACATCCGGCAGTGGCCCGTGAACAACTCTATAGAACACTGTTCTGTTTAGCTGGTGATAGGCAGGAATAAGGAAAGCTGCTGGCCAGCCTATTTACATTTATTTTTTGGGAGGCTTTACACAGGTTGCCGGCTAGCTAAAGGGTGCCGCAACGGCGTCTTTTTCTGCCGTGAAGTAGTCATATGTAAGCATTAATGTGTTTCGGTCTGAAGGGCGCCGTAGCTAGTGAAATTACTGGGGAAATGAGTCTTAACATCTTATGTCTCAAGGTGACGAGCACAATAATTGTAGAGCCGCTCAGAATATTTGAGTTTTTCAGAATCTTTAGCGACACTGCATTGTAATGATCAGGGCGTATCAATTGCTATCAGCTGAACGTCCTGCTCATCTATTCATATATATATATATATATATCTCATATCCCTTATATTGTCATACAAAAACCTTCATAATTGAAGTTGAACTGAAACAAGGAGAATGAGAATTGTACCTCAAAATTACCTTAGGTAAAATATTCTTAATATAAATAGGGCAATGCCCTCCGGTGGGATTATCCCTGGTGGTGATAGTGAAGCCCAGTCCCTTCTCTCCTTTCACCAAAGACACGCAGACGGTCTGCGTCGCGCCCGATACTTGTTTGGTCGTTGGACTCACTGGGACTTCCATGTTCGATATCGCTCGCTCGCCACGCGCTGGAGTTAAATACATCATCCATGTAAGTAAAACAATTACAAGCTGACTAAAAAAGGGATCACTCTTACGGCTATCTGAAGGTTGCCTGAAAATTTCATCGAAACAGTTTATGATATATAATAATATATTAATAGAGTACATGAGAAAATAGACACAGATTTTTATGTAGATATAGATTGTAAGTTATTGATGAACATAATTATAATAAAATTTGGGTCCACGATATCTTTCTAGATATTCCATCATCTGCAGGGATAGCAAACCTTTATTGGTGAATATTCTTTAATTTTCATTCAAATCAAAGAATTTTATTATAGTCAAGTGAATATTTCTGCATATGATCATCTGCAATTCCGGAGTATTTGGAGCTGTGTTGCCATCCTTTCATGTGAGAGTACAACTTTTCGTATCTAAAATAATTTATAAATCTACATAGACTGTGACAGCTGTGAATACGTCGAAAAAAAATGGCGGCAAATTTTAACCTATATTCAGAAACGCACGCACACTAAAACAAAGTGACAAACGTATTGCGAGTGTAGGATGTAGCTTTTCATGCACACTCAAGTAAAAACCTGGACTGTTTTCAACTTAGTGTTAGTGCGTGCATTGCTCAATTTTTCGACGTTTTCACAACTGTCACATTATTTCTAGACATACGTCTACAATACAGACATACGTCTAAGGAAAAAAGTTAGATCTAACTTTTTTCCTTCTGCGTGAGATCGGCGAATCTATATACATAAGAATTCGAAAACAAATAAAATCAAAAGAGCGCCTCCCGAATGAGAAGCTATGGAGCTGGCCTTTGGCAGCTTTTAAAATTAAAAATAAATGTATTTACCTCCAGATATTAAATCTAATGGTCTTTCTTGTACATGATGAACATTTGCTACATTGTTAACACCAGAGACCCATCGCAGCATGTCTTCAACTCTGTAATTAACAACAAAATAAGTATTTAATAAATGATGCACATTCAATTTATAACTTTAAAAAATGGAATGTAGTAATTGATATGTGTTAATCATTTTAGTGGAAACAATTATCGTACAGTACATAACAATAATTAACATAATAGTTTATACTGTGATAGTGCCCGTAAATGAAACAGATATAATATAAAGTGGATAAATACATCACAACATATTGCTATACAATAAATAGTTTATTATCATTTAGTATACTAAACTCCCAATCATCTATTAAAAGGTCGCCAAAATGTTTCAGCAGCGTTGTTTATATTTATACATTAACATGTACAGATAACATAAAAACTTCATTCAAATTAACACCTTGAAAGTCTTTAAAGATGTATGTATACGCTCATAAGAAGCTCATTGATTAAGAAAGAGACGGACGTATCTTTCGCATATTTCACAACGTTCGTCGGCGATGTATTTTATAACGTCAACTTAGTTGCATATTTTTATTCATTTAAGGGGCACTTTCCTGAAATACGACACTCCGTCCTGTTTAAGTTTGGATATGCTTTATTATTTGGACAGTTTTATCACTGAACAGTTTATCAATGCGTGGTGTTGTATTCAAAGCGCGGTCAAAACATAACTGAACGAAAACTCTGCCTAATAGACACGCGTCTGCCTACGCAGGCAGAATTTTGAATTTTTTTCACACAATTTGAGTCTAGTTGTTTATCGTACGTCAATATCGTACGTAGTTAAAATACGTCAAACGTCAAACAAACGCAGCAATCAGCAGTAAATTAATGATAAAAGCTTTTGGTTAATTGAATAACAAAATCCTGCATGACTTTTTTGCCAACTGTACTGCTGTAATGCCAACTTCCAAGCATCTAGAATGGCGGTTTGCCTATTTAAATTCTTTATAGATTCTTATTATTACTTAATTTAATTAATTTCTTATTATTATTTAGTTCGTGTTTTCCGCTTTATGTCGTATGGTATATACGACTATATATTAATCTCTATAACTTTTGGGAATATAAAACTAAATAACAAAATGTTCAAAGTTTTAAGTTTGATCTTAAGGCATCATCATCATTATATCAGCCGTACGTCCACTGCTGGACAAAAGCCTCACCCAAAGATCGCCACGACGATCGGTTCTTCGCTGCCCTCAATCCTCATCCCACCTATTCCCGCGATCTTGACCAGATCATCGGCCCATTTTGTGGGGGCCCCACCAACACTGCGTCTTCCGGTACGTGGGCGACATTCGAGGACTTTACTGCCCTAACGGCCATCTGTCTGTTTGATGTGGTTGCAAACTTGCCTATGTTGCAGCCTATCTTCGCTGGGCGTGTCCTCTCCGAGGGGTTCTCGCCGCGCGTCTCGAGGTAAACTCTTGCTGCCATATGTCTGTACACGTTCTGCAGCCTCCAGCCATACGCCACTTCTGTGATAGAATGAAATACTATATTATTTGCCCATATGAAAATAAAAAGGAATTACTTTTTTTATGACAATAAGTGACGAGACGAGCAGGACGTTCAGCTGATTGATACGCCCTGCCTATTACAATGCACTCCCGTTCAGGATTCTTGAAAAACCCAAAAATTCTGTGTTGATTGAGCACTATAGTTGCACTCGTCACCTTGACACATAAGATGTTAAGTCTCATTTGCCCAGCAATTTCACTAGCTACGGCGAAACACAATAATGTTTACATATTACTGCTTCACGGGAGAAAAAGGTGCCGTTGTGGTGCTCATAATCTGGCCAGCATCCTCAGCAAAACCTCCTACTGATAAATGCACTTAATCACCTCTTACGATACCCTTGGGCCTGGGACTTCCCTATTCTTTTTATACCCCGGGGAAACACAGGGCAAAATTACATGAAATGCACAATTGCCCCATTTACTCCAGTTGTTTTATATATCTTGGTCACTAGCAATGTAAAACATTATTCAATTCAAGTTACTTATATTGAATTTAGAACCCGATTCGGACAGTGACAGTGAACACGTGACTAAGGAGAAAATTAACACTGTCTTTAATCACACTTTTGCCGTTCCGCTATCAGACTGCGAATGAATCTTTATATGTGTAAAGAATATAGGTTGATTTGATGTTGATTTTGTATCGAACGGCTTCTCGAACTATCGGAGATCCAGTTCTCTGTGAACGACTTTACTTGGCGTTGCGTATTGATGTCGTCGCTTCATTGTGTATCTTCTACCGTATTTACCATGAGTGTTCCGAACAACTGTTCGACCTCTATAAGACTTTAGTATTTATTTCTTTTGTGTAGCGTGGTGGAAGTAATAATTTACCGCAAAATTGTTTTCTCTTTATACCCCAAAATAGTAGATTGTTAACCTAGAGTCGAAAGAATCAAGTCCCGAGGTACCTATTTAGACGCCCGAGCACAGCAAGGGCGGCTATAGTCCGAGTAGGAATTGATTCTTTTTCCCGTGTTAAGCACTTTACTTTTCATTTCGAATACGAGGAAGATAAAAGTAGTTGTTTATCTAAACTATTTATTGATAATATATAATATTAGTGGTACCTATTTAAAATTAGTTGCCAAATTAGGACAATTTATGTCAACTTTAAAATTTTAAATATGGAATTCACCGCGTAATTGTTGCGGCTTATTCCGCTCAAAGAAGTTTACGCTATGTTCACACTGGCTGTTTAGAAAGTCACATGGCCGCAGCATATTTTTTAATTAGTTTGTTTTTACATAAAACTCTTCACAGCTGACAACAGTTCTATTTTCAAAGTTAATTCCGGACCTTAGGTGGGAAGTAATTTGTATGAGTTTTTCCCTCTCTATGCAGGGAAGCAGCATTTTCCACCCAATAATAAGATGAATACAACATTGGTTTCCGAGTATGAGAAATGAAAACAATATTTTATGTGCTAACCCGGGTCCGGAGAACTGCATTGATAGCCTGTTGCTCTGCCGCTGGAAGCCGGTGTGTTTGTCTGTCAGTCTGTCCGGCCGCGTGTCCTGCGCGACCGCCCGAGCAGCGCTGCTGTCTTCCCGACACACCACCGCCGCCGACCAGCGTTTCGTCTCATCTGACACCTACAACGATATCAATTCCTTAATTAGTTTAAATTATTTAAAAAAATCTTACTATCTTATATATAAAATTCTCGTGTCATGGTGTTAAACATTGAACTCCTCCGAAACGGCTTGACCGATTCTCATGAAATTTTGAGTGCATATTGGGTAGGTCTGAGAATCGGACAAAATTTTTTTTTCATCCCCCTAAATGTCCACACGAAATTTGTTTTTTTTTTTTTTTTAAATAAATACATACAACTTCAAATTTTCACCCATCTACGATGAACAGTTACTTTTCTATCGCGATTTTTATATCGGCAATACAACGTTTGCTGGGTCAGCTAGTTATTACTATAATTATTCACTTCCATTTGTCCAGATATATATTTTCTCTGTCTTTTTCTTTTATAATACTACATTACCCAAAAGCTAGTTTTAAAAATCGCTATTATTGTAGTATTTTAATAGTTATTAATTTATGCTCAACATGCTGAGTACACACCCTCGTGGAGTTGCAGCCTATCTTGTATTTAGCTGATAGTTTATTTTGTTTATTATGTATTATGTTGTAATTCTGTTGTGTGTACCTATTAAATAAATAAATAAATAATACAATATCAAGATTTTTATTTTATGATAATAAGGGACGCGACGAACATCAAGTTCAGCTGATGATAACTGATACGCCATACCCATTAATATGCAGTGCCACTCAGGATTCTAGAAAAACCCAAAAATTCTAAGCGGCACTACAATTGCGTTCGTCGCCTTAAGACATAAGATGTTAAGTCTCATTTGCCCAGTAATTGCACTAGCTACGGTGCCCTTCGGACCGAAACACAGTAATATTCGGGTTTAGTCACATGTACTAAACAACTTCTAGAGGTTAAACCTCCAATGGACTATATATATATATATATATATATATATATATTACGTATTAAACTTAGATAATTTATACGTCTAGATAAAGCCTCTTGCTGCTAGATAACTGATGAAAACAGGCCATGTTTATAGCTTTAGTGTGCGTGATAAGCTACGTCTTAGACTCGCGATTTGTGTGTCACTTTTTGTAAGTGTGCGTGCATTGCTCAAAATAGAGGTTAGCAGTCAACCTCAATTTTTAAATGTAATAAAAATATTTAATAAAATATTAGTAAAAGACAGCAAGTGGCAAACAAACTAAGAAATTACAGTTTTAGAATTATTGTGAATCAGTTACGCAAGACGTGATACTATAATGTGGGTTATCTTAATATATATTATAAATTACGTGACACGTTGTTTCTCCGCTATGGACTCCTAAACTAATGAACGGATTTTAATGGGAATTACTTTATGGAGTGCAGTTTGGTCCAACTTGAGAGATAGGATAGTTTTTATTTGGATTTGGGACCCATAATTATTTTTATTTTCAATATTTGTTTTGTATGGACATATTTTCTATGAGAGAATTTAGTGACGCACGGTTTGACAGATCCGCTGTGAAACAATTTCATTATAACAACAGGGAGCATTTTTTATGAAATAATTGATGTTTTGAAATATAATTGGCAAATTCCTATAAAATAGTATTTTTTTTATTATCTGCAGAACAACGTCTGTCGGGGTAGCTAGTATACAGGGTGTCCCAAAGTTATGTTACTTAAGTACTTCCTTTTAAAATACTATGTTACTTAAGAAGAGTTATTAGTTTTTGGCCATTCTTTCGATTAGCATTATAAAAGTAGGGGTGTTTTTTTTTACATTTCAGTCGGTTCTATTCCCAGACTAGGCAAGTAATTTTTAGAAAATCTTTGAATGCAGAAGTAATAACTTTTAAAAATAACATAAAGTCTTCTTTCAGTAAAATAGCCTATCATCGATATTTAAGGTACTTTCCCTTCATGTCCCATAACTTTGGGACATCCTGTATATGTATTAGAGCACCTACCTGTATTTGTGGAGGCATGTTATCCTGGTGTAAGGTGGGTTCACTTCCTCTTCGCACTTGGAGACCGTTGGCTCCATCCTCCAGGTCAGAGGCGCCGACCTCCACGCACGAGTCTGAGTTGGGAACCCGCATACTGCTACCGACCCCGCCACCACCCTGAAAATAAATCGTTGAACCATCATTTTATGTTACACTAGTAGGCGCGTCAATAAAAAAGGCATAAAAGGCATTTACTTTTTTCAAAATTAATTCGTTTAGAATTCTTTTTGATGTCATTTCTAATATACTAGATTTCTAATATACTACCGCTTCGGAAACAAATGGCGCTCTGAGAGAGAAGAAGCGGCGCAAGAAACTCTCCCAGCATTCTTTTTTTTGCGCTTTTTTCAATAAAAATATACAATATTGTACAGTCATTTGTATCGCTATAAAATTATCATAATCTAGTGCCAGGCTGTCCGATCACTTAGATATTCAGCTGTATAAAAAAAAATTAGATTAGGTATTAATATTTATCGTGACCGAAATATCTTATCTTAACGATCTATGCTTATTTCAACTTACTCACTAACTTAGTCCCACGGGACTAAGTTCAACGACCAAAAATATTTCTGCTCTGCGACCGTATCATTAATCACTTTAATAAATTCTAAATCATTGACGTACTATAAACATCTAGCCTCGCAATCACACTCAAAAATATTCTGAAGTAAAACTCTGCTTACGCGTCCATTAGAAAGAGGTTTCGTGCTGTTGTGTTTCGGCTGCGCTTTGAATACAACGCCACGCAATGGCAGTGTTCAGTGAGAATCTATCCAAATAACAGTATACCCATACTTTAAAAGGATGGACTGTAGTTTTTCAGTTAAGTGTTTTTTATATTTTACGAAAATAAGGGACAAGACGAGCTGGAATTTCAGCTGATGGTGATCGATACGCCATGCCCATTACAATACAGTGCCGCTCAGGATCCTTGAAAAACCTAAAAATTCTGAGCGGCACTACTATTGCGCTCGTCACATTGAGACGTAAAATGTAGTCTCATTTGCCCAGTAATTTCACGAGCTACTGCGCAGACCGAAACACGATAATGATTACACATTACTGGTTCAGGGTAGAAATAGGCGCCGTTGTGGTAAACATAATCTAGCCGGCATCCTGTGCAAAGGAGCCTCCCACTGGTAAAGTGTCCCTTTAAATTAACAAAATTATGTAACTAACATGACGTTTTCTAAACTATTACATTTCAATTACTAAAACAAAATGTTCTTGCCTCGTGTTCGCGTCCCTCTCGCGCGTGACGTAGTGTCACTACTTCTAATGAGCGTATACTATAGATTTTGAACAATACTGCGACGAAATAAGGTGTTAATTTGAATTAATATTTTAATATTATGTATATAAGTTAATGTATATACAAAGTAGCTCGGACATTTTTTGCCCACCATTTAACAGGCAATTGGGAGTCTAGTTATGGTCTAGTTGATTACTGTACATCAATGTTCTAAATGTATAATTTTCATTCAAATAATATAAAAACCGTGTATAACTAAAACAAACAGTTATCCGAGCATGGCCTATTAAAATACAGATTTAGTATCTGTCTGTTTCAATGGTAGTTCTGAGGTTAGCAAAGCCACAGATTTGATTAAAATCTAACTGCGGAATTCTTTGCTATGAATCAGTTTCATTACTTCACGTACGTTTTTACACAGTTACAATTTTAAATTGCATCTGCAAAACCCCAAAAGCTTTTAAGCCGTGATTGAATTTAGTTAAATTTGTTGACATGAGGTACAGTTTTATTTACCTACTGCCATTTTAAAGGAGATTTTATTTTAAGTTCTTATTAGTGAATTTCAGTTGGCATAGTATTATAATTACACACAAACTAAAGGTTGAATTTAAGAAATTTAATTCTTTTGAATCAAGGGAGGAAATTATCTGCATGACAAAAGATTCGGCGTCGTCACCACTTCATATATATGTATACTATGACATGATGCTACCATAATATCCGAATATTTTGGAAAGAAGAGGAGAACCGACCTGATGGTCGACCGGGGACCGGGGGGATATTTGAGAGTCGATCTCTCGAATTCAGAATAAGTGGAGTTTAAGTCGAGATGATATTTAACTGTCGACAAAGAAATTTTTCACAAAAATTTTCGCTTGAACCCATTTTAAAGTAAAGCTTTAGGATATTATATATTGGTGATTACTTTACGGAACCTATATTTTTCGACTAGCTATACCTCACGATTTGTTCAAGTCTTTAACTTGAACATGAGGAAACGAAAGAGTTTGCTTTGCGTAATAATGTCCGACTATTTTTTTAAAGAAGAGAGGACAAATGAGTGTACGGATGATGTTAAGTAATCACCGCCTCCCACATTCTCTTGCAACATCAGAGAAATCACAGGAGCGTTACCGGCCCTTAAGAAAGTGTACTCGCTTTTTTTGAAGATGCCCATGTCGTATCGTCCAGGAAACAACACGCCAAGTAGGTCATACCACAGCTCGGAACCACTTCCTTGAAAACCGCACTGTCGAGGAACACCACACATCCAGATGGTGGGGATGATATCCTAATTTATGGCGTGTCGGCGGCGGGAATCAGGTGGAACAGTATATTAAAACATGTGATACAGCTGGAGAAGTAAGCTTTACTTTACAAGTACGATGAGGTACATAATTATTGTAAGTAATTATTATGTATTATGACGGGTATTCACGATATATATTTTATTAATTTGATGCCGATATTTCGATCCAATTGCATGAATGAATAAAATGAACTTAAGAAGGACTTACCTACATAATTAGTTCAAGACAATACATATTGTGTTATAAGTAATTGATAATTATTATTCTATTTAAATATATAATATGATATGAATAACATATAATTTTAAATAAGAAATTGAATGTTTACTTACATATAAATATCAAGAGAAAATATAAGTATGTTAGTCACTTACCTACTCAGGCTATGAAACAATATGAAATATTAAACTTACTTTCGAGTAATATCCATCTTTACAACAGCTCAATGAACAACACAGGCCCATATTTATAAAACAATTACACAAGTAATGTTTTCTAACTGAATACATTACACGCAATGAAAATATAATATAAAAGAAAAATACATGTATGGAAATGGTTTCGACCTGAAAATGTACAAGTCTCGACATGTTCAAAAAAGTTTGTAAATAACTTTTTGTGTTGACTGCAGTAAACTGTCATTACAATTTTTTCCGCGCGGGTTTTTTTTTATTTGCATAGATTGTCCAAGGATGGCAAGGGTCATAGTCCATACAGCCTCGTCAATTGTTAAAGCGCCGCATATAATTTGCCCGTTTAGATTTTTTAAACTTTACTTCGAAACTAGTAACTGCACCAACAAACGCATTGCCATATAAATTAATAAAAAAATACTATTATTAATACACAAAAATATCGCAAAAATCGGTCAAGCCGTTTCGGAGGATTTTGGTAACACTACGAATTTTATAATATTAGAAGGTTCGGTAATATCATAAATTATATTGTGGCAAAGGTCTATTATCATACAGCCATTGTAGCTTTCTGCATCTGCTGATGTTATTTTTATTTATAAATATTGTAAGTCTTGAAGCTTATTATATATAATTGAAGCTAATATTTACTTACGAATGCGAACTGATCATTATGAAATTTTACACAAACGCTGTCAGAGGTACAGAATAGGACATACCTAGGGTATTTTTATCCCGAAATTTGGGAGTACCAGAGGGAGCGTGATAAGATAAATCGTGTCCACATAACATGACGTCAAAATTGTGTTACAAGTTTCATCTCCCTGTATACCTTTTTAAAGCATTCGCTGCCTGGAATAATACCTATAGCCGCCGGGAAAATTATTTCAACTTTATGGATATCGTTTCCAAGGTTCTGGGGATTGCTGCTACTCGTAACGAATTTGAGATCATTTTCAAATTTATAATTTCAACAATATCATTATCATTTTCAAAGTTCTCGGAGTAGTAGAAATGTTTGTTCAGTTTTGAGCATAGTTCAAACTTATATTATTAAAACGTTACGTACTAAGTATGTTTCTCGATATTATATCCCGTGTTGATGATATATAATTAAGATAAATATCACTAATATTAGACCAGTATTAATGTATGGTATAGTTGTGAAGCCTGGACGCTAGAGCAGGAGACCAAACTACTTGTAGCAGAGCGGAAATCTTACGTATGATCCTAGGCCCCACCTTGTCTGAAAATGGGGAATTGAGATTCTGCAAGAATGCTGAGATAGAAGACCACAGGGCTGAGCCCAAACTTATTGGAGAAGTTAAGGCTCATCGTCTCCGCTGGCTCGGCTACGTAGAACGCATAGGAGAGGATCGTGGATTGAGAAAAGCATACTTGGGACTTGTAGAGGGCCGACGCCCAGTAAGTCGCCCTAAGTATAGGTGGAAAGACATGGTGAACGCTGACACGTGCGAAATGAAAATTATGAATTGGTGTGATAATGCACAAGACCAAAATACGGTGGATATATAATGGAAGACTCTCGTGTCGGAGGAAGAGTCCCAGTTTAGGTCGTTGCCCCGCAAGTGTAAGTAAATATATATTTATTTAAGTAAATATATATTTATCACTTGCACTAACGGTTGATTTTATAGAATAATTTTCAATATCAAATTCAAATATTTTTAATGAAAATAGGATACAAAATCACTTATTGAACGTCAGAAACTACCACCCATTCAAAAGAGACTGCCTCAGACCTGAGAAGAACGGGCGCAAGAAACTCAGCGGGGTTTTTTTTTTATATAAAATATGGATTACAATATAATATCGTACAATAAACATTTATAATTAAAGAGCCTGAGGGTGTTCACTTCGTACACAGTCTGTGGTGTCATTAAGAAAATCGTTTATGCCATAATAACCTTTCCCACACAAACGTTTTTTAACAATTCTTTTAAATTTCGCAACACATTTGTTCTGTATATTTTCTGGAGCCATATTGTCTATAAAAGAAGTATATACGAGTACTTCGCCCACTAAAAGACTTACTAACTCGACTTAACCGAGTAGTAGGCATAACAAGTTTATGATTGTTCCTCGTGTTAACATTATGAATGTCACAGTATCTAGTAAATTCCTCAATGTGCTTAGGAACAGTCAAAATGTTTATTTCTTTAAAATTTTCTCTTAATGATTCTTTAGGAGCTAGGTTATAAATAGCGCAAATAGCCCTCTTCTGCAGCACAAAGATGGTAATAATATCGGCCGCACTGCCTCATAAGAATATACCATAGGACATAATATTATGAAAATAGCTAAAGTATCTTACCCGAAACATGTCGGGAGAAGCCGTGCCCGCGGAGGAACCGCTGGCACCATCAGCTTGCGCCGCGCGAGGTTGTGGGGTCTGGCTGGTGCACTCTGCCGTGAGAGTCTCCCGGTCGTCCGCCACGTCGCACACGCGGTCGTCCGGGTCGAGGATCCCGCCGGAGCTGGCGCGCAGGGCTCTCACACCTACCCATGTTTCTGGACCCTGGAAGCGAAATAAACTCTTTTATAATCATCGACAGTCATAAATCACTTATTATATGTTATTTTACTAGACTTACTAGACTTTTACTAGACAATCAAAAGAGACTGCCTCAGACCTGAGAAGAACGGGCGCAAGAAACTCAGCAGGCTTTTTTTGTTTAATATAACATATGGATTACAATGTAATATCGTACAATAAACATTTATAATTAAAGAGCCTGAGGATGTTCGCTTTATTCCCAGTCCGTAGTGTCATTAAGAAAATCGTTTATGCTATAATAACCTTTCCCACACAAACGTTTTTTAACAATTCTTTTAAATTTCGCAACACATTTGTTTTGTACATTTTCTGGGATCATATTGTAGAAGCATTATACATCGCCCAAGAAAAGACTTACTAACTCGACCCAACCGAGTAGTAGGCATAACAAGTTTATGTTTGTTCTAAAACACACTCAATCCGTTAAGAACGTAAGAGATATGTAATTTTTGGGGATCTAGTGTCAGGTCTGTGATCAGCTATAGAGAGATATGTGATCTAAATCCCTGCTCTGTGAACAGCTAGATCACTTGGCGTTGCGTAGAGACGTACGCGTCGCTTTTGTTGTGTGTTGCAATTATTAACTGCAATTATTACGGGGAGTGTTCCGAAGAGCTGTTTGACCTAATTCCTGCCGTCGAATACCATCTTTGCTATCTAAATATGAAGTTCCTGCACTATCATAGCAGTTATCAAGGAACTTTCTTTCACGTACAACTAAGCTATGGAATGAGGACGATACGACATGGGTGCCATCAAAATAAGCGCGTAAGCTTTTGTAAAAGGCCGGCAGCGCTCCTGTGATTCCTCCGGTGTTGCAAGAGAATGCGAGCGGCGATGAGGTAACCTGTACGCTCTTTTTTCTTCTCTTTCATACAGATTACAAAAAAGATATACCTACAGTATTGGAAAAATGTAATGAATTACAATCGAATTTTTTAGTATCATGGTTATCCCTAGTTTGGTATTCTCGCTAATCTTATTTGCCTATTCATCGGAATCTATTAAAAATAAACGACTACTAACAAAGACAGTACGTCTGTACACGCGTAACCGAGCATGGCATTGAAACGAGCTTCATTCCCACGCTGTCTTAAGCTTTTCATCTCATTCATACCGATTGTACTGAACATTAAGATTGTTATTGAAAAGCGTATGTATGTGGGTATATTGGCAATGTTTTGTCTTGGTTCGCAGGGTTTTGTGCCATTGTCAACGCCGATATTTATGTCAAGTTGTCAGTGGTATACTTCCGTGTGTGTCTTTAACGGAATATATGAAAGAAAACTGATCTAATAAGCGATATTCAAGGGGCACTTTCAATATCACGTTTCACGCTAGAAAATCTTTGTTTAATTTTTTTTCTTTCCATGTAGAGTTTTGATTACGCTAAAAACAATCTACTTAACCGGGTTTACTATGCGGGTTGGTTGAGCTAATTCAATATCCTAGTAGGTTCGCTTCGCATCTTTTTGTGAAAATTTTTACTATTGGACACCATAATCGGAGCAACCCATAGATTATCCCCCCACCACCACAGTAAATTCTATAATAAACATTAGTGTTCGAAGTTGTATTAAATAAAAAGAATCTTAAATTTATTATTAATAATAATTTTGACACTTGAGTTTTTAGTAAGGTTGGAACGTGTAAGCCGCGCTAAAGGCCCACAAATTATAGTGTGTTATAAAAGTATTAATGTGTACCCAAGTAACTGTTCTCTTCAGTCGATCCTTATCGCCTGGTAGCTTTGCGCGTTTCTTAAATCTTGGAGGAGGCACCGGAACAACTTCTTCCATTATCAACACTTGAATACATACTAAGGCAGTCTTTCACACGTTTTCGCAAACACTCTCAATTGGTTTCGTATATTTCACGCGGAGGTAAATAAACAAACAATATGAGAACAATGAGGACCTGAGAAACGAATTGATATATATAAAAAATGTGAAGGTAGAGTAACTTTATGTATTAAGCCTGTCTTATACGGCTCAACTATACATCTGACGACATCTAGTATTCTATAATCGTGCGTTATGTGAGAAATTTCTTGCCTCGCACAGCCACTTTGTGGAATGAAATACCTACCGGCTATAAAGTTCACAAAGATCTTAGGGAGTTAGTAAGTTTAGACGATAATCCCAACTTAATGGCCGACCACTCATTTCTGAACCCCTAGTATTACGGATGCCCATGGGCGGTTGTCTCACCGCTTCCCATAACACCGTCTTATATAAAAAAGACGAATGATAATCCGGGATCTGATAATATGATGAATATAACAAATTTCATCCCCAAAATGGTAAATAAAGTCTTATTTTTTTTTATGGATGTGGATGTTACATTATTAATAAGATTTAATATTATAAAAAAGCTTAATAAACTAAGTTGATGCTGTTCATATGAAGCACGTAACAGTGTGGTGAATGTATAAATACAAGTTTGATGTTATTTAAAATTACCTGTTGGTACATAGTTAGTGGTCTAGCAAGAACAATCATTATATTGCCTATACTCTAAACATACACATACAATATGTTAGCTTAAAGGCTAATAAAGTATGCGAGAGAGAAGATCTCTAACGGAGATAAAGTAAGCTAGAAAAGGTAAGCGAATCTATTGTGTCTGTAACCGATTTTGATTGACAAGTCTTAAAAAGTCAGCCACTTTTGATGTTAGCCCCTTAGTATTTTTAATATTAGCCAACTAACTAACTCACATAGTGACGAATCAAACATGGTCACGCATTATCGGGCTATCAGGTTGTCTATACGCTAATATACAATATAGAATAAATAGTTAAGTAGTTCTCTATATCTTTGAAGGCTTTCATTTTACACTGTATTATTTTCTCATTTTCACCCAGGTACTTACAAGAAAATAAGAAATCTATCATTTTGACAATGACAGTTCATATTTATATGTTTTTTTTTTAATATTTTTAAGAGCTGTGGATTATGTATAAATAAATAAATGACATACAAGAGTTCTAGACTGGGTTGCGGCATATTAGCTGTTATAGTTACGGTTTAAGTCAAATTTAATGCTAACAGTAACAGTCAGCGTTACTGTAAACATAGACTGCAAAATGTATTGCACCATCCTATTCCTTGGCATGGTAAAAGTTAAAAAATGAATTGCCAATATCGACTATTTATTTGAAACTTTTGACAAATCACTATTAACATATTAAAACATTAACAATAGCTTTGACCGGAGATGAAAGCGACCTGTTTAGGGGCGGAAGAAACAGCCCTTGTCATTCTTAAGTGTCAAGAGGTGGCGGAATACAGAGCACAATACCTCGGAAGGCCAAGGTACAAGGACTACCAGAGGACATCGGCAACATCAAGTAATTGCCGGACTTCCTGGAAGAATTGGGTTGGCAGGAATAACACCGTAAGCCCATCACGCAAAATAGGCGCACAAAAGACGTCAAGTTGCGGAAAACAGCCCGCTAATACCGGCGAAGTTTGGACGATTATGGCTAACAGTTATGACCGTCATCCAAAAATTTGTCAAATGGTGCAACTCATTCTTTGCTTAACCGGTACTTTAAATAAGTTGGTGCAACCCTGCCTTAGGCGTCGATAAACACAGAGAACTATGGAAACAATGAGCTACGAATACCGAATTGTTTATACCGGGTCAATGGCGCGAAAGAAACCTTGACCTTCGCGCACCACCACCCAAACACGACCTCGCATGCTACTGCAACAGCTGCTGTTGGTATCTCAATCATCTTGACTCAACAACTCAATCCATTTAAAGAAATCATGTGATTATTGATTGATCTTGTATGCACACTTGGTTATGACAAGGACAATCTCTCAAACATCGAAGATAACGTTTACGGTGTTATACAAAAAAATAATTTAAACATGGTTTAGACAATAACGACGTCTGAAATGGAATTTATCTTTTTCTAATACAAAACAGTGTTTAGCTTGTGTTTAACTAAAACGTCGTTAATCACAACATAAAATGATGTGTACAGGAACAATTGAAGGAACAGAACGGAATTTTTGTGTCAGCTGTCATATATCTGTCATCATATAATTTAAACCTTCCATAATATTATTATCTTTGAATATGATCTATCCGTAATGTGTCTCACTTCTAGGATTAATACACAAATAAAATCTGAAAAACAAAACGACGGAGGTCGTGGATTCGAATCCCGCATCGTTCATCAAATTTTATTTGTGTATATCGTTGTCTTGTACCCATTACAGGCTGTGCCTAGTTTGGGGCAAGATAATTTGTGTATGAGTGTGTCAATATTATTATTATTATTTAAGAAATTTTGAACGCTAATCATTAGAAATACACAGATTTGTAATAGAACTTTTTTAAAACAAGTGTTCAATACATGTTTAACTTTTTTGTAATAACACAGTTATTATTTAGGTCACGCTCGTATTAGGACGCATTGAGCTATTTTTGGTCTACAGAAATCAGTAAACCAAATTTTGTGATTTCAAAACTTTCCATGAAAACCTACTTATTTTATTTCCAGCTATTATACATGATGTAAAACAACTACATTCTAAAAATGGGGGCTGCAATTGGACCATGATTCTGAATATATTGGCACTGAAATTAACCGAAAAAAAAATTATGTGATGCAGTATATTTATAAGTTATAGCTATCGAATTATCTGTGTTAATAGTCCCTAGAAGTATAAAAAAAACAAAAAAAAGAAATGTACTTCGCCGCAACAGCTGATGTGACATTGACCCTTATTACGTAGGTACTGTACATTGCATTAGAATGCTGGCTAAAAAAGTGTACAAACATTTTTGAAAATTTTATTCTTGACACCAACAGAACTGTTGATATCTATGATTCAGTTATAGAACAGGGAAGCACTGACCTCTACTATTTATTACTGGACTGGCGGCTGTCAAAGTGCTTTTGTGTCTGTTTTATATTCGCCATTTTGGCGCTGTTGGCCATATAGCGAGAGTCTGCGGTACTAAAACTAGTGATGATACCCTCAGCGAAACAAACATCGATAGATGGTGGAAAACAATTTACAAAAAAAAATCGTGTACTTTATTACGTTCATTCCTGAAGTGTACTCGCAAATAACTCGTAAAATGAACGAAATTAATTCAAAATGCAAAAATACTTCAGAGTACGAGCAATGTACGCTTCTCTCACAGCCATTTGTATTATACGTCAAAATTAGTTCTCTGGACGCTCGCGAGTGGCGCTTCAGATAGGCACAAAAAATTTGCTGTCAAACATAGGAAAAGCCTGTCCAGTGGTATTTAATATAGGTCAGTGTAGGGAACTCTACGGAACTCTTTCGTATTCGGAGGTTGTCTGTTTACAACCGGTATATATAGTAAGTCTCGGAAAAAGTATAATTGAAATTTTTTGTAAGTAGTTCTTGGCAAATATACGTATAATTTAACTATTATGAAATATTCTGTATATATTTGGCAAGGCCAGTTATACTTTAGCAGTGAGTGAAATTAATGAGTAAATATATAGCATTGCACTATGAACACTGGGTATGATTTGAGATTTTGTTTACAAATAATCTGAGTTTTCTGACGGTGAAAGTCCTGTCAAAATATAATTTTGGGTCAGTCATTTTGGGGGTTGCCCGGAACAAACAGACATACAGACAAGCTAGTATAAATACTTGTGTAAACATATGTATGAATTACTAACTGCCATTCCCAATATTCAGTCTATCTCCTAATTGAGATAAAAATCATAACTATCGTTGACTTTTCTGTGCCAATAAACTTATCGACGGTAACTCATCTTACCAGAACAAACTGTCTGTCAATGACGTATAGCTTACCAGCGATAGAAGTTTGTATGGAAATTGCAATTCACGCGTCCCAATATAAGGCGATAAGAATGACTTATCGGGTATATTGGGACAACTTCAGATTATTGACAGCTAATTACTGACAGTAGAAGGTAGTAATTTATCTCTATCTGTAGATAGTATATTGGGAATGCCGTAAGAAAGCTGTTAACTGAGATAACATAATGATGGATTTTCAATCTATCATTGAACGTCAAAATACCACAAATTAGAAAATAATATATGACCTGAGAATAACAGGAACAAGAAACTCAGCGGCCTCTTTCTTTTTTTAATATAATTTCATTAAATTGAATATAATATAAATAAAATGTATAAATTACTTACTTTTTGTTAATGAAGGTAGTTCTAAATTTTAAACAAAGTAATTATAGTTTAGTTCACTAATTAGTACGACGGATAGAGAAACTAAAAGCGAATGAAATGAAAGGCTGATATGATAAAGATAACTTAAACGCAACGAGCAGTGCCTTGAACCCTGCTTCACGTCCCGTGCGTACGTTATGAATTCCATGAAATTATTCAAGAGTATCGAATGAAGAATATGACGCCACGTCGCCATCCGACAAAGAAAACACCGTCTAAGACAAAGAGGATGTAAATACTACGTAATAAGAGGCAGGATTGCCTAAGTAAAAATTGAAATTTAGTTTAGTATGAAACGTGCATTGAGATTTGACATAAGTTTGAAATAGGTTGCTACAATTGGGCGACGAAGTATAATCCGGCAAAGTTTGAAAGCGAACAGTTGCTTAAAACGTGGTGGAGTTCGGTTATCTCCGTTTTTTACAAGAATAAAGTCGTCATCTGTCAATATGTCAATGACTGCACGTTTCATACAATCGAGTGAATCGCTTTTTTCTTAGAGTATTTCGTTAGGCTGGTCTCAGACCAGTTACAGTGTTATTATGGCGTAATCTTGAAACTTGTATAAGAATTAATTGAATATATTTATATATTATATATATATATATATATATATATATATATATATATATATATTAAATTTCATGTCACCCTATTTGTTCGCTATGAACTCCCTAAATTACTGAAACAGTTGGCACCGTAGTTAGTGAAATTACTGGGCTATAATAAAACTTAACATTTTATTCCTCGGAGCAACGATCTCAATTTCAATGGCGCTCAGAATTTGACCCGTTTCTCAAGAATCCTGAGTGGCGCTGTATTGTAATAATCAAATTTTTATCATAAAATAATTTACTTACATTTTATAATTTTTTAATAAATAATCACAACAATAATCGCTATAAAAGACACCGCTGCCGATTGAAATACGAACTTCCGATCGAATATAAAAACATACAAAATGATTACACTAAGACTGAGATCTAAAGCGTACTTACACTTTGCTCAGACTTTACTTACGTTGAACTCAGCTGAGTGTGATAAAACGCGAACTTGACTCTTGCATTGCTACCTTAAGCTCAAAATAATTTCAACTGCTTATGCTTAGCTTACACTCAGCTAAGTTTTACGTAAGTAAAGTCTGAGCAAAGTCTACGCTCTATAGAGCACAGCCTTAATGATACCACAGACTGGGAATGGAGGGAACGCCCTTAGGCTTTTTGATAATAAACTTTACTGTACGATACTACATTATATTGTAACTAAATTAGAAAAGGCAAGGCAAGTCGGTCGCGGCAGACCTCGTAGAACATTCGTCGATCAAATTGGGGACGTTTTGAGAAAAGCAGAGGTCCGAAGCACCCGCAACCGGCGAGCATGTAAGAAAAGAGTAATTAATGAATGTAGAGGAAGCGCGAGAAGTTTGTAAGGATAGAAGCAAATGGCATTCTATTGTCTCTGTCTACCCCGACGGGAACAATGCGTTTTTTTTTTATTTATTTATTTATTTACAACACTTACGTCTAGCATTACAGGAATATTCCTAATGCGCTAGTGTAACATTCACCTTAAAAAATAATGTAACATTTAAAATGAGCATTAATAAAAAAATAAAAAAAAATGTGTGTGTGTGTAACTTAGAAAAGTCCGCTGAGTTTCTTGCGACCGTTCTTCTCAGGTCTGACGCACACTATTTCGAATGGGTTAGTTTTTAACGTTCAATAAGTGATTTGAAATCCTGTTTTGAATAAAAATTTTTGAATATGAATTATATTTCCGCGCAATTTGTAATTTAATCTGAATCCAGAGCACGTTTCAGTATAGATAAGATAGCACTATTATCCGAATGGGTTAGTTTTTAACGTTCAATAAGTGATTTGAAATCCTATTTTGAATAAAAATATTTGAATATGAATTATATTTCCGCGCAATTTGTAATTTAATCTGAATCCAGAGCACGTTTCAGTATAGATAAGATAGCACTATTATCCGACTGCTTTGTGGCCAGAGATGGTCCGAGCCGACGGAAATGCAAGCCTATTTCGTTTTGAATGTCGTGCGCGTCCAATTGTAAATTACACTTAATACGTCAGTCACATTGACAGGCAAGCGTCATTGAAAACAATCAAATATTACATCTGCTGTTTCATATTTTTCATTACATATTATAAAACATAGTCCTACGCCGCGTCTGTCTGTGTGTTCGCAATAAACTCAAAAACTATTGCCGCGTTTTTCATTATCTTTTCACCAATGGACAGCGTGGTTCTCGAGAAAGTTTTGGTATATAATTTGTTAGGTTACTGTATACATTAAAGATATTTGTTGGAGGTGTCGGAAAAAAATAAGCCATTTGGGATATAACAATAAGTTTTCACAACGAAAACGCTGTATAAACCATTTGAGATATATAACAAAATAATGTATCGTGGAATTGTGTACCTTATATAGATCTACAGAAAAGTTCGTGATAGCATATTTCTATCTCTAAAGTATAACATTATTTACTATATAAATTTTAATACATAAAAATTTGGTAATCTATATAATATAAGAGATTTCCACGTATATAGTCACTCATAACGATATCTCTGGAACCATTAGAGCTAAAGACTTAAAATTTGGTAGGAATATTCTTTTCACCGAGTAGAGGTCAGCTAAGAAAGGATTTTCCAAAATTCCATCCGCAAGAGATTTTTTTATTACGAACAGAACAACGTCTGTCGGGTCAGCTAGTTAAACATAAAGCGGTGATGTAAAAGCTCTTTACAAAAATAGGATATTAATTCTTGTCATTCTTTATTACTAAAAATCATAAAATCATTTAAAAATACGTTTTTGTGTCAATTTTAACTCAGTAACTTTGATTGGATACACCAATGGGTACACATTTCTGATGGCCTTAGTCTACATCATTTCCAAATACTTACATCATTTTTTATATATGAACAGTGTCTGTCGAGTCATCTAGTATATAATATTATGTACGCACAAAAACGGCATTCGAAATTTTATTCCTCAGCAACCACAATAGGTAAGGAGGGGTCCTTAACAATATCCAATACTTGACTAAGTATTTATTTATTTATTTATACTTTAATAATACGGCGTAAGCCAATAACAATATTAAAGTAAGAATTAATTACAAACTAAACATATTACACAATTAATAATAGTTAATAAATACAAAGTTTACTGTAAATAACTAACAATTAATTAACATCCAAATACCGTTCATCCATTCCTCTCACAAAAACGCAAGCACTCTGTTAAAATCGTCTGCCATCCATCCGCAAATAAATCACAAGCAGGGTTGGCTTCGAGAAGAGCCTTAAGAGCAGAGAGAGACCTCGGTATAGGTGAGTTGGTGCGAGCCACAGTACGATGTGTCGGACTCGCGAACAATCTATGCCTGCGCCTCGAACAGTAATTGTCCGGTACAAAGATTCTACATAGCTCAACATGCAAACTCGGCGCATGTATATCACCTCTGAGAACTCTGCACATAACTGTGAGCTGCTGTCGTTTTCGCCTAACCTCGAGGGAGTTGTAGCCTAATGTACCCAGAAGAAATTTTGTGGGATACATATAGGGGTAGTATCCATGCGTACGTTTGTAAAGGTTCCTAAGAAAAGACTGAACTGACTAAGTATATTTAACTAACAGTTAATTGTGCTGTTTTTTGCTTGCAGTAAATTTGATCATACTTACGTTTAAGAAAATATTGTTAGACTGTGAAGATATGTACGAATATCTATAGCTTCGAATCGAAATTATTATATTCAAAACACCAGCATATAAGTTTCATGTTTCATTTTTAATTTAATACTTATTAAGACCCTGAGAAAGCTTTACATGCGTTCAGAGTTCACGTGCCCAAGGGTCATACAAGTTGAACAACCCTTGTTACAAGTACATGCACACTCGCATCTGGAGATTATTCGATAAAAACAATGCAAACAGAATCGTTTTTTGCACACAATGATGAATTAATTCGCGTCAGCCACGCAATCGTACAGTGAAGTCACGTAATTCAAGGTAACTCGAACAGACATTTACAAATATTGAAGCATTATCAAACTCAATGCAATCTGCGGTCTGTTATTCAAATACAATTTTAATCAAGAGCGAATATTCGTTGGATTACTTAAGTCCCGTGTTCGAATCCCGGTAGTTGCAAACATTTGTGCTATGATGAATATGTATGTTCTGTTTTAGAGTCATGGATGTTTATAAGTATTTATGTATGTTTAAGTAAGTATATTGTATTGAATACATCGTTGTCTTGTATCCATCGTAGTAGGCAGGTAGGTTAGTAGGATTTGCATAGTTTGGGAAAATATTAAAAAAAATATTATTATTATATTAAAATTTGTATTCGTACCAAAGCTTATGAACAATGAACGCTCTAACCCAACACAAAGGCAATATACATTTTACCAGGACTGAGGGTATTTAAAATTGTGAAAATCGTTTACAATATCAATGTCAGAGATAATATATTCAGAAAAATATATAATAGGTTCTTATAATCAGACGCATAGAATTACAATATACTAGCGTATAGACAAACACAGCGTGCGGGAAAGAACATCTCTAACGGAATCTATTCTAACTGTAACCGATTTTGATTGACAAGTCGTAAACAGTCAGCCACGCTTGGCTGTAGCCCCTTAATATATTAGATATTAAACCACAAGATTGACACATTGACAAATCAAAATTGGTTTATGTTGCCAATACGTCACTACAATTGCGCTCGTCACCTTGAGACAAAAGATGTTAAGTCTCATTTGCCCAGTAATTTCACTAGCTACGGCGCCCTTGAGACCGAAACACGGTAAAGTTTACACATTATTGCTTCAGGGTAGAAATAGTTGCCGTTGTGGTCAATACAAACTATGCAACCTTATCGAACTAGCATTCACAAGGGGGCGTCAATGTTACAGAACAAAGATTAAAAAGTCATCCGATCTATTGATATAAAATTTCCAAATAAACTATGCACCATTACCATATAATATGGCACTCGAATTAAAAATAATTAGTTAATATATTTGCATTTGTATATTTATCGAGTATACACCTCAATCTATAAAATAACCACTTTTAGGGAGAAATTATTTTAAATTTAGAACGTTAATTGATTATCAATGTTAAATAATTAGTATCACATTAATTGCATCAACACTCGGTAGAAAACCAGCTAACTATGCACCGTTATCAATCTGTTAGAACACTTTAAATAGAACAGTTGTTTATGATAATAATGGAATTTTAAACAATCTCCGTTTTGATATAAATCGCGTGAGAGAAATTTGTAAGAGCATCTTATCAATCTACGTCACCAATTTTTCAATTTACGAACACAACATCGACAGAACAGACAGTCGTCTTTCAACGCGTCGCGGTCACAACTGAACTCTGAAGTAAAGCGAATAAACGCACGTTAATACTGAACTAACTTTTATTTCTAAACTACATTTAATGTTCATAAAACTATTAAGTATTTTTTTTGCAGATAATGCCCTCAATAGATAGGAATTTCAATTATTAATGTTTTTAACATCTAAAATTGTTTTCCAAGACTATGTGAATGGACAATATTGTGGCATATTTACGGATAGCATGCAAGGTTACTGTTGCTTCTTTTAGTAAGAGAATGTATAATAGAAAATATTATTAAATAAGTTTGGATCTTACTTATTTTATACTTAAGTTATACAGACGTGTGGGTTACAAATAAGTTGTGAAGGATGAAGGTCTTTTGTGTCGTCTGCATGGAGATGGGTGTTAAAGGTATATGGATGGATGTTTTGTTTTATTAAACCATAATGATATTCAGAGGCCATAAAGTAATTAATGTTTTTTTTTATTAATTATTTGCAAAATTTATTGAATTAGGCGTTACTTTGCGGAAATCCATAATTATACAAATGATTTACGTTTTCTTTAGTGTTAATTCTGCCAATATTTGTTTATAAGACAATTCGACACGTGTGACTAGTCTCGTGCCAGATTTTGGACAACGATTTGAGACAACACGTCCTGAGAATGCCTCGTGTAGAGGCGAAACACGTGTCGAATTGTTTTAAAAAGAAAAATTTTGGCGGAATTAACACTAAAGAAAACTTAAAACATTTGTTTAATTAATTGCTTTCGATCGATAGGGAGTCAAATCTTAAATCTAAGATAGAGATAATGGTTATTGATTCAATAGATAAAATATTAGAAATTTACTATCTAAAGATATTTAGACGTCTAGAAGAAAGTTGTATCAATTTGTTTTAGCTGTGTTTCTTACTGGCATCGGAGAAAGTGTAATACGAAAGAAATAAAAAATGAAAAATAAATAATAGATTAAAAAAATATGCTTTTATAGAAACTCCCATTGAAAAATATGAAACAAATCTTAATAAATTTTAATTAAAAGAAGTGTAAGAAAAAATAAGTTTATTGTAAAAAAAAGCGCAGGGTGCATCGTATCAATAATTATAAATATTTTATGAACAGATATGAGTTGATGAAGGGTTATTTTGATAATATCCTGAAAAGCACGCCACGCTTTTTTTACAATTAAATCATTTTTTCTTACACTATTTTTAATTCAAATTTATTAAGATTTATTTCCTATTTTTCAGTGAGATTTTCTATAATATAATATAAAAGCATATTTTTTATACTATTATTTATTTTTCATTTTTTGGGGTCAAAATAATGTTCAAAGATTCCGTTATATAGTAACTTATGTCTGAAGCTAATAAAGGCGTATTAAGAAAAAAGCTTACTTTTCAAGTATTTTTAAAACTTTGAAGTTCGATACAAACAAAATCTATGATAAGGTATATAAAATATATGGAGATATTCAAGATAATATATTAGTTAAGCGAAGCAATATCGGATATAAGAAGTCCTTATATAATTAATTATACGTACAGATATAATCTCTTGCTGTTAAACAAACGATAAAAACAGGCCAGGAATATTAGTTTACAGTGCGTGACATTCTACGTCTTACACTCACGATTTGTATGACACTTTGTGTGTGTGTGCATTGCTCAAAATAGAGGTTAGTTCTTAACTCAAATTTTTCCACGTTTTCAGAGCTTTCATAGTCTATCGTATAAATGATCCGCTAACGCGGGCCAGAGTAAAATCAATGCGATAAGATAATGCAGCTCTGATTAAAAATCGTGACTAAAAAATCAGTTTCATTGTCGACTATATCCTCCTCCAAAACTTTTGGAGAGCGAAATTTTTTAAGCTGAATCGTTAGTTTTTTTAATGTCAATTGTTTAAATTTTTCCAATGATTTTGATTACTTGGCTTCTGATATCTGATATAGCCGTTTTAAGCACTGTTTGAAGCTAAGCAGCAATGGAAAACATTTACTCAGTCCAGATTTGATTCGGACAGTGTTGACACACGACTAAGGAGAAGAGTGTGCCTAAATTGTCTTTAAGCACACTTTAGCGGTTCCTTTGCTATCAGAGTGAGAATGATATGTCCTTATATGTGTATAGGTATAGCATCATTGTCCTGGGGTAACAACAATTTAACCGTTATAACAAGAACTGCTTTTGATTCCTCTTAATAAAGAAGGATTTGAAAGACTGATTGTGTTGGTGCTGTACCTAAAAGTGGTACACGCTATAGCTTGACGAGTTGTATGAAATGAAATTAATAATGGTTTATAAAATTAACAAGATCTATTCGATAATTCAATTTTCCAGCTTCCATACATTGACATATATGCTACAATATAACCCCCATAGTGCAGCTACCTACGTAACCAAATAAAACAAATATTCATGCAAGGAAAAATAATGACGACAGCGATAGAAGTTTGTATGGAAGTTGCAATTCACGCGTCCCAATATAAGGCGATAAGAATGACTTATCGGGTATACTGGGACAACTTCAGATTATTGACAGTAGAAGGTAGTAATTAATCTCTATCTGTAGATAGTATATTGGGAACGGCCGTTAGACGCTTAAATGCAATAAATAGGCCCTGACCAACTCGTGTATTTTGCGAGTTAGAACAAAAC
Source organism: Leptidea sinapis (assembly GCF_905404315.1). Taxonomy (NCBI): domain Eukaryota; kingdom Metazoa; phylum Arthropoda; class Insecta; order Lepidoptera; family Pieridae; genus Leptidea; species Leptidea sinapis. Next base: position 7,493,553 of record NC_066305.1, on the reverse strand, counting down.
AAAGCTTGCAATGCTCAATTGGAACAGTTAATTGCCCAGTGAGGTACTGGGTAATGGTAAGTATATTTTAACAATAAATGACAAGACGAACAGGAAGTTCAGCTGATGGTAATTGATAATCCCTCCACATCACATAGCAATGGCGCTCAAGATTCTTAAAATACAAAGCGGCATACAATTCCGCTCGTCACTTTGAGACAAAATATGTTAAGTCTCATTTTCCCAGTAATTTCACTAGCTACGGCGCCCTTCAGACCGAAACACAGTAATGCTTACACAACCTATAAGTAGATACGCATAGTAAAGAGCAAAATGTGCTATTGTTCATATTGTATATAAAAAGACGATGAAATGCAACAAATGGACGCAAACCAACTCATGTATTTAATGAGTTAGATCAAAACAAAACTCGCAAATATGTAATTGGATCACTTAATTACACTTTACCTTCATACTGTAGATACACGCTGTAGTACAAACAGACAGGATGTAGCTTTGTACAGTACAATACAACGGATGGGTGTACAACTACCAGTTAAATCTCTATTTATATGTCTATATAAATGTTTGCAAAATAATGGACTAAATATACTAGTATATTTATAATTTTGTTTTGATTTCCACAGATTTTTGAATTTGGAATTTTGATTCACATTATAAAATCTGTACTTACCTGTTTATAAAATAAAAGATAATACTTAAATGAGAGAAAAAGACTTAGCTGACACTGACTCCAAAAATAACTAGGATTAGATTAAGTTGTATTAAAATGCGCAATTATTTTGTATTCAATATAATTTACGAGAAGCACAAGCTTTCATATAAAAAAAGAATTATCAAAATCGGTTCACACAGTCGAAAGTTCTGAGGTAACAAACATAAAAAAAAGAATTAAGAACCTCCTCCATTTTTGAAGTCGGTTAAAAACACAAGAAATAATTCAATTAAGTATTAACTATGGAAGATGGTTATATATACGTAATTTATTCATAAACGAACGTTAAAATATAAATTCTACCAAGCCGTTATTTTATCGTTGATGTGCACGCTATACTCAGCTCTGATTACAATATGGTATTACGGTGTATAACTCGAGGCTTGTATTATTATTATGGGGGCCCACAATGACTCGTGGTTGCACGTGCATATTTGATGCAAGTACATATTGTGCTATACAATAATGATCTAGAAATGCAGAATATAAAGGTCCTGTACCATAGAATGCGTCTTCAATTTGTCAATTTCAAAGCGAAAATTTATTTCATTCATCTAACCCATTAATGTAATGTGACATTACAGCCGGCCGCGGAATGGGGGTGTAGATTTAATGCATTTTTTAATTTCAACTACTGCTTTCAAGTCAGATTGGACGAGTGGTCTAATACGTCAGATTTAAGCTAAGGTTCCAGGGACTGCAGGATCGAACCCCATACTTGACTGGAGTTTTTTTCTTATTTCGTATTTTTATTTTATGAATAGATAAAGCAAATACATAAGTATTTTATTCGTTTATTATGCAGATATTTATATATGATTTTGTTAAAATAAGTTTCACTTGCATGGTGGTTTCATAAAACCACACAATTGCTTTTTTTTGTGCGCAAACCTTTAAAAAATCTAAAAAGGCGGTCCGATATTTAATACAGAGTCAGCTATCATAAACATATCTTGTAACAGCTTTTACTTATCGTAACAGTAATCTTTGACCGCATAGACAGAAAAAACAGAATATCATGCGCCATCTTTGCTATATTCTTTAGCTTCTTCCATGTCTTATCAGCCTTACGCTGTCCATAGATATTCGTGCTATTGATAGATGAAAACGAATAATAAAAGTAGAATTTAAAACTGACCTGTACTTGAGTAATTCACGCACACTAACACAAAGCGTCATACAAATCGCGAGTGTAAGACGTAGCTTGTCACGCACACTTAACTAATATTCCTGGATTGTTTTTATCGGTTGTCTTACAGAAAGACTCTTTTTACGGCGGTTCCCAATATACTATCTACAGATAGAGATAAATTACTACCTTTTACTGTCAGTAATTAGCTGTCAATAATCTAAAGCTGTCCCAATATACCCGGTAAGTCATTCTTATCGCCTTATATTGGGACGCATGAATTTCCATACAAACTTCTATCGCTGTTAAGCTATACGTCATCCCATTGACAGACAGCGTGTAGCGGATAAGGTGAGTTGCCGTCGATAAGTTTATTGGGATAGAAAAGTCAACGATAGTTATGATTATTATCTCAAGTAAGAGATAGACTGAATATTGGGAACGGCCGTTAGTTTTATAAATAATCTGAGATAATGGTCATATAACTTTCTAATTCATAGTAACAATAATTTTTAATCAGTTTCCGTCAACATTCCATGGTTTGTTAGTTCGTTACTTGAGGTTAATTGTATTAGTGGTTATTTATCGCTGAGCCGTGAGCTCGGATTATGATCTTGTCGGCTTTCGTTCATGTTCGATAGCAAAGTTCAATGGAAATCGAATTATCTGTTCATTAGGAACCCATTTTTAGTGTCATCTTTATATTTCTACCACACTTGTCATAGTAATTCCGAGTCTAGAGAACTGAAATTTGGAATTCACTGGGACATGCTTTTTGCTCACAATTTTGAATCATGTTTGTTTAAAGTTTCAACTATTAACATATCAATCATGGTCTATTGGCTGGTAAACTTCTGGTGCAGATACCAGACCTTGTATATTTGGACGGTGGCCAAGGAAACTAAGGGTAAAGTCCTGGCAGATAACCGGGATATAGTGGCCTTTCATCGTGAATGTCACAAGGCGTTTCTAACTGCGTTTCTTTATTATATTTATATTGTTATGCTAAGGTTTTGTTGTAATTAGAAAATCGTCGACAAAATGGCCATTGCCGGAAGAAACATCTTTCTTCTATTGAAATCTCCCTTCAGAAGTTTACTTAAGCAGGTAAATGTTGAACTAAAACCTCATTTTCGCACTTTAACCACAGGAAATAATAAATAAGTGCCTTGATACAAATCGGAGCGCTGATTCGCGAGATATCGAGTGCAAAATTATATACCTATTAAAATAATAAAAAAATTATCACATTTAAAGTTATATATCTAGATATACTGAGTATTCGTCTCAGACTTTAGCAAAATTAGAATTCTATGCAGTGTTGACACATTAGGTAAGATTTATATTATCAGTTGGGCAAGGCAGTAAGGTGTGTTTAAACAAATCAAACAAGCTGTTATCATTACTATCAATTACTTAGTCATTAGTAAGTAAGCGACGAACCGTCTCGTAATGGAATGTGATAGATTAGCCTTCTGCCAGCCATTTCCAAGGTTGTTTGTGGATCATCTCTAACTGATAATTTATATCAATTACCAACGGCCTGTTTAAATAATACCGTTAAGACGTACAACAGCTGAATTGTGAATAATTGAAGCTACAATTGAAAAATACCTCGTAGGACATACACACATAGAGATAAGACGGGAAAATGGGTAGAGATAATTTACTCATGTTGCGCATGCCCAACGCGTGTAGGTTATACAGCATTTTGGAATTTGTTGGACAGTTAAGGGGAAAATCACCCCTAAATGAATTTTCCGCCTTGTACAAAAATGCCTAGGTTACTCGAACTGATATCAAAGAGATTCGAAAGGAATTAATTTTGAAAAACTTCTTAATGCGATTGCAAACATCACTTGGAAGTAAGGTGGTGTTTAGTTTATGCATGAACACTGAACCGCAATCGAAGAGAAGCAGAGGCGTCCTTGAAAGGAAAACCTGCATGTTATTTCGTTTTCGATTTCGGCAACACAGTCAGAATTCCGTTTTTGAGTCAGTATGCATAGGTTTTTTCTGGTTAGTCGGGGTTACATTCCCGTTTCTTCTGTTGTATGCCTTAGTCAGCTATTCGGAGTGCTTTAAATATATTAATTTACCCCAGCGTTTAATTGATTCTTTTTGGCATCGGTTTCTGAGGGTGTGTTCCCCAGCTCATGATTTCAACCGGAAGACGTCCACTACTGGACAAAGGCCTCATCTAAAGATCTCGCCATGACGATCGGTCCTGCGCTGCCCTCATCCGACCTATTCCGGCGATTTTGACCAGAACGTCGCACACTGGTTAGTATTGTATATCTAACTTTTGTAAATAAAAAACAATTTTCTTTATACAAAAACAAAAAACAATATGTTCATGTGCCTGTGGCTTCCAAAGCGCAGATTTTCGCAGATAAGTGTAAGGAAATAAAATGTTGGCCGTGACTTCCTGAATGATTTGTAGTAAGTTTTATTTTAAAGAAATATGAAGCACACAAGTAATTGACAAAAACATAATTTTCTCCATACAAAAAATTATACAATGTTTATTTACTCAGTAAAAGGTGTTTGTAATAGTTTCAGCAGTCTACCAAAAAAAATCTGTTCGAATCCTTGACCTTCAAATTGACCTCACCCTACGTCTTCCGGTACGTGGTCACCATTCGAAGACTTTACTGCCCCAACGGCCATCTATACGTCGAGCTATGTGCCTTGCCCATCGCCACTTCAGTTTCGCAACCATCTGGGCTTCCTCAGCTCATTTACAAAATAATTATTCAAACCCTTTAGCATTCCACAGAGATATAAATAAATTCTTCGTCTTCTTAATATTAGTATAGAATAAAGTACGCCTCCGCCATGCTTCTAATGAGGTTTATGGCTGAGACTTAATGAGCCACCTTTCCAACACTTTCAGTTACAATACGTCTGTGAAAGTTAATTTAACAATAGCGTTCACTGCGTACGGTGTCCAATCTCACTGTGTGCTCTCGTCTCTCGCTTTATTGTTTCATAGTTGCGTGCTATACAGGATGTTAAATTAAAATTGAATTATTTTATGTCATTATTACAATTTAAATATTTTATTCAGATTTTTATTTTTAAAAATACTTTTATAAAAGCTAGAGCTACCGTACAGCTCCAGTAGTGGTGTGGTGTTATTAGAAATTTATTATAAAGTGTAATTGTAGTAAACTTTACCAAATGTGTTTACATATAGATGCCTATATTTACAAAATAAGGGCAAAATGTGCAATCCGAAATTCATGGTGTATTTGTAACTCTAGTATTTTATGCAATAAATTTAAATTACATAATATGAGGTAGGAAAATGTTCATGATATATTTACCTTTGCTGTATGTTTAGGTAACAAATTCTGCTGAAGTTTTTGCACTGGATAAGTCTGCCTCCAACCAAACAGTCTCACAAGTTTGTCAGCCACATCCTCACATCTTGGAGGGTCCTTCATATTAACACTTCACTCACAGCATTTGATATCACTCATCTAGTCTCTCAATTTATCTAGTCACTAATACAAAACTTGAAGCATAAAAGCTGAAATGTTATTTAAATATATTTTGAAGCACATTTAATAAGTTAATGATTATTAATATTTTATTTCTCAAGCGTGAATTAACTATGAAAAATTTACGGGTGAATCGACGGCACCGCAAACCAACTTAGTGTGTACTTCCTGCCTTCGTCAGATTAATGGTTCATGATCTCCCCCCTCATTTATTATCAAGATGTTTGTTGATTGTGTTTGATTATATCATCATATATACTATTTCATAATACATTATATTCCCATTAAGTTAGTCTTGAGATGTTATGAACAAATACATAAAAAACCGTCTAGATTTAGAATCTCTCAATTCCGTATTCCACGTTTGGTTAACTGAGCGCAAAAGAGACAAAATACACTTGCGACGTAAATAATTTAAATCTAAAAAAGGTCACAAAAGAATTTAAGTAAATTATAATTAAATTTTGGATAAATTATGTACACGTAAATTTCAAAATGTGCACCTTTTAAATAATAAGAAGAAAATATCTAAGTTCGTGCCCGTTAGTTACCTTTCCACATTATATATTCTTTTCCGTTTCCTAACCGGAGCTGCCATATTTCCACTCCCAAATCGCACCTACAAAATTAAGCGCTCAGTAACAAACAGCGCGCCTAAAAAGTATCTAAATATATTTTAATAATCGTGATCATATATTTAAATTTTAACGGCCTTACAAATAAAATTGGCATAAAGTTAAACATAAACTAAGCATAAACCAAGAATATGTAAAATGTTTACAAATAGACATTTTGCTTACGAATGGTTTGTTCGGACGTATAACGTTTCCCGTGTTTATTTGCAAGGCAGCTTGTCATTCGGAAAACTTCACAATTATCATTGTATTGACAGTGTTGTCAACGATATTGCAAACATTTTGCATTTTCTTTGTTTATCATCAGTTATAACTTTATACCAAGTTTATTTGTAAGGCCGAGCTTAGACTGTGGTAAGGCTGAAGCTGAAAATACTTTTAATGCATTCATTAGAAAGTAGAGAGTATAGAGTATTAGCGAATGGCTTATCATGTTAGAGTATTTACAAATCAAGTATTAGTAACTACTTAGCCAGTACGGGTCTCAAGGAGACAAGAGTTGCAGGAGATGTCGTGACTCGAGTGTTAAACACACAATATGTTACACACGTGAACGCACATATAACGGACTTATAATATTAGCATTAGGAACATAATATGAATGCACAACGCCCAAGTTGCAAAGGCTGTGATGTATATAGCGTACTTAGACTTTGCTCAGTCTTTACTTACGTAAAACTGAGCCGAGTGTAGGCTTAGCATAACCTTTGATTTTTTTTATAGTCATTTGACAGCTGAAATTATGCTGAGCTAAGTTAAGACAGTACAATACTAAAATCAAGTTCGCGTTTTATCAAACTCGGCTAACGGCCATTCCCAATATTCAGTCTATCTCCGGTTGTGGTCAACTTGAGATAAAAATCGTAACTATCGTTGACATTTCTGTCCCAATAAACTTATCGACGGTGACGCTAATTGAATAGAATTAGTACTTTTCTAAAACTTAAACCGAACAATTTTTCAATTTAATATGTAAATTTTGAATAAAAAAAAAGAAAACCAGTAAAATAAATGCCCATTTGCAGCTTAGCCACATGATCAACACAAATATTGTAGGGTTAGTTGTAGCGTTTACAATCCTAGTCAGTCCGCGCCTTAAAGAAAGCCGTTTAAAAGAGTTGACATTCTTGTATATTCTTCTAACGAGCTCTACTATTTTAGAACATATGGTAGATTGAGTAATTCATATTAAATATTAACAATGGCGCGGAAGATTTAAAAGCGAATTAATTTTAGCCTATTTGAATAAAATTCATTTGATTTTGACTTGAAACGAAAGGGGCAAATGTCATGGTATGGTAATAGAACATCAGCCCGTTCGACCAGTTAATATGCTATGTTAAAAAATGCAATGTTTTCTTGTTGGTGCTAGGAATTTCACCCAAGAAACACAACTTAAAAACTCGGACAAAAGATCGGTCCTTGACCCGTACCGTTCTTGCCACAATCAACTACAATAGTCTGCGTTGTATCTGGGGCTGTCAAGATTGGTCACAACCGTGGGAGTTGCATTGAAATTAACTTAAGAATACGAATAACTGTTGTTACACATTTGCATAGGATTAAGGATTACTTCACAAAATAAGAAATGATCGAGATTCAGTTCAAAATTTACAAAGAGTGATTTATTTGTACAATTTTCAATTCAATCATTCAATTGTCAATCAATAAGCAGTATATTTGCTTTTTGATAGTTATTTTTACGGAAAAGGAGTCATCTGTTGTTAAGTGATCACCACCGCCCACACTCATCTGCAACACCAGAGGAAGCACAAGAGAGTCGCTGGCTTACGGCTTAAAAGTTTAAGCGCTTCTTTGAAAATGTCATATCGTCATAGAAGTACTGCGGAAAGCAGCTCATTCCAAAGTTTGACTTTCGTTGTTATTGATTCAGTAGCTAACTATTGATTATAATAAGCAAGCGGCTAAGAATGACGAAATAAAATACTTATTGTTCGGAAAATCGGTTAAATTAGAAAGCAAAGGTTGTCGATAAGTATGAAAGTGAAGAAGATCACGACCAGACTCTCAGGTAGATTATATTTGCAACAAACATCGCAGGACTATACGCTTTTCCCTGATTCATGGAAGTCAGCCCTTGTCCATCCGATCCCAAAAAAAGGAGACAGTTCGGATCCGGCAAATTACAGGCCTATTGCTATTACCTCCCTACTCTCCAAAATCATGGAGAGCATAATTAACCGCCAGCTCTTGGTATACCTTGAGGGTCACCAGTTGATCAACGACCGGCAGTACGGCTTTCGCCATGGTCGGTCGACTGGCGATCTTCTGGTATACCTAACACATAGATGGGCGGCGGCTATTGAAACCAAGGGGGAAGGCCTGGCAGTTGGTCTGGATATAGCGAAGGCCTTTGATCGTGTATGGCACAAGGCGCTCCTCGCAAAACTTCCATCATTTGGGTTTCCCGAGAGCTTATGCAAGTGGACCTCCAGCTTCCTCACTGGGCGCAGCATACAGGTCGTTATCGACGGTTATTGCTCGAATCCCAAGCCCGTGAACGCTGGAGTGCCCCAAGGCTGTGTGCTATCTCCCACGCTGTTTCTTCTGCATATCAATGATATGTTGGACACCGCCAACATGCATTGCTATGCAGACGACAGCACTGGTGATGCCGTATACACGTGCCATGCAGGTCTCTCTCGGGAAAACGTCGACCAGTGCCGGGAGAAACTTGTGTCTTCTATCGAGTCCTCTCTCGAGAAGGTCGCGGAATGGGGTAAGTTGAACCTTGTCCAATTTAACCCCCAGAAGACTCAAGTTTGCGCGTTTACCACTAAAAAAACCCCATTTGCCGTATCACCGCTCTTCGAGAACACTTCCCTTAAAGCCTCACCTAGTATCGGAATATTGGGTCTCGAAATCTCGAGCAATTGCCAATTCCGTGGCCATCTGGAGGGCAAAGCCAAACTGGCTTCAAAGAAACTGGGCGTCATAAATAGAGCACGGCAATACTTCAAGCCGGCCAACATTCTAGCGCTCTACAAAGCGCAGGTCCGGCCTCACATGGAGTATTGCTGTCATCTCTGGTCTGGCGCACCCCAGTATCAGCTCGATCCATTTGACCGCGTGCAACGCAGAGCAGCTCGAATTGTCGGGGACCCAGTACTCTGTGAACGGCTGGATCACTTGGCGTTGCGTAGAGACGTCGCTTCATTGTGTGTCTTCTACCGCATTTATCACGGGGAGTGTTCCGAAGAGCTGTTCAACCTGATTCCTGCCGCCGAATTTCACCTTCGCACGACACGCCACAAGTTACGATATCATCCCCACCATCTGGATGTGTGGCGCTTTCAAGGAGCTTTCTTCCTCGTACCACGAAGCTGTGGAATGAGCTTCCTTGTGCGGTGTTTCCGGGACGATACGACATGGGTACCTTCAAGAAAAGCGTGTACACCTTCCTTAAAGGCCGGCAACGCTCTTGTGATTCCTCTGGTGTTGCAGGAGAGTGTGGGCGGCGGTGATCACTTAACACCAGGTGACCCGTACGCTCGTTTGTCCTCCTATTCCATAAAAAAAAAAAAAAAAAAAAACAAAAAAAAAAAAAAAAAAACAAAAAAAAAAAAAAAAAAAAAAAAAAAAAAAGGACTATACGTATATGGGATTTTTAAGCCTATTTTTATGGTACTTGCCAAAGTAGTTTACGAGGAATGGTTCAATACAAGGTATCAAATTTTATATGAAGAAATGTACAAATTTTTTATGATTTAGGCGTTAAAACTTATATGTACCTATAAGTTATAACGTGCGATTAATGAGAAACCAGAGAAGTAACGATTTGATTAGGTTAATGTTATATATAATATCCATGCGAAACAAAGAAGTTTATAGGAAAAGTTTATGTTTTTCGTTTTATATAATTACTGTGGTATGTATAAATAAATGTATCGATTTTGTTACTGAATATTCTATTTATTTATGTATTTTTAAGTATATCATTATGGTTTCGTAATACCTAAGCCCTGAATTATTGTAGCTTTGTTACTCCGGGGTCTTCTGGACCACACCAGGCTTTCGAAAGGTTAAAATAAGTAAAGATACCAATACTATTAGTAAACCACATGTGAAGAAATAGGTAGAGATATTGGAGCTTTATCGCCACGGCTCTTGCCTATATCTGGCTTCTACTCAAAACAGCCTTATCCTAAAAGCTAACTCCATGATAATCATGGCCAGGCTTCTTTTTCAATACAACCCTGATATGATTCTAGAATGTACTCCAAGGTCGAGATTTTTAACAGTACTAACTTCACTCAGTGAATTCTGTTTACTTTACTTGAGGTAAAACATCTCATGCTGGATGAAGGAAAGGTGGGCAAACTAACGTAAGGGTCATCTGATATCAAGTGATCACCGCCGCCCACGTTCTCCTGCGACCTGTTTCCGGCCTTTTAGGCCTTGTATTACCCTGGAAACATAGACAAGAATTGTCCTTCCACAGTTAGGATATACAGAAAATTTCTTGAAAACCGCACTGTGGTTCTCCACGCCACACATCCACATGATGAGGATGGTATCGAAAGTTGTGACGTGTCATGCGAGGGTGGTATTTGGTGGAAGTAGTTAAGTAAATAGCTCTTCGAGGCGCTGCTCATGATCAATGTTATATTCACTATCACAATACCTCAGTATCGCTCCCTAGTCAAACTCTACAAATCAATCAATTATAAACTAACAGTTATTAAATCCAAATAACAAATGTGGTTGTTTCGTTAATCGCTCAAAAAGAGACATTTGCAAATCACATCAGCCTGATTAACATAGATAAGCATATTCATACAATTCAGACACGCCACTCTGCGTACATATGCAGTTTAAATAGTGCAAATAACTATACAAAGTTCAATAACACAAGTAACAAAAGTATAAACGAGACATACCTATCTGCTTTGTCCTGCTTTAAAAATGTTATTTAATTGAAATAATTAACACACTCAAGGTTTAACTTAGTGTTTACTGTTACTACGATATAATATATAATTTAATACTATTTATAACTTTAAGTTTTTAATAACTGAATAGAACTCTACATTTCATTTTGTTTCCTAGTTATAACAATTGTAGAATAACTTTTATGCTTCAAGTTATAGAAAGGTTTGTAATATAATATATGTTTTTGTTACTTGAAATACACTTATAGCTCGAAGGCCTTGCGCAATTACGGCGACACTGAATTAGACTTGAAATTGCCACGTCTATATGTAACGTCCGAGCACTTCACTGAATACCGAATACCGATGTCCTTAACACAACAGATTAGATAATGTCAGAAATAATTAGCGATGTAAACAAACGTAAGCCTGCGCGGAGAGCAACTGGCTTCATTTTGTGCGCCTGCGCAGGTCTGCGTCGAAGGGGAGGGCGAGGCGGGGAGGGCTGCTAGTCGAGAGTGCCGGCTCCCCTCGCCGAGGTAACCGACCCATTGTGTGTCGTGTAAACAATCCGAATCACCTGTGATACCGCGCTACATAGCGCTCCATACACTGCTATTACTAAAGCCTTGTTCACATATTTTTACCAGTGGGAGGCTCCTTTGCACAGGATGCCGGCTAGATTATGGGTAGCACAACGGGCCTATTACTGTCGTGAAGGTCAGAAGGGCGCCGTAGCTAGTGAAATTACTGGGCAAATGAGACTTAACATCTTATGTCTCAAGGCGACGAGCGTAGTTGTAGTGCCGCTCAAAATTATTGGGGTTTTTCAAGAATCCTGAGCGGTACTGCATTGTAATGGGCAGGGCGTATCAATTACCATCAGCTAATCGTCCTGCTCGTCCCGTCCCTTATTTTCATAAAAAAACATTATAAGGAACAAAGGCTAACGAAACATCTTCCTTAGCCAGACACACTGTTTATCTTTCGCTTTATGGATTTTTTTCGCCAACAGCAAGAAACTCACGTGATGAGGTAAACTGCCCATGGATAAAGGACGCATAACCAGGAATCAATATGCGTAGCAGGACTTTAAGTCGGCAGTAGGCTCCATACTTAAAGGTCCCTAAGTCGTATCGGTTAGGGAAAGCTGCAGCTGGTAGGTAATTGATTGCATAAAGTTGCTGTACGAGGCAAAAAGTTTCTTCCAAAACGCGCGGTTGTTGAATGCCAGACGTCCAAATTTTGCGGGTGAAATTTCTCGTTTTGACTTGATGCCCGGTGGTGGAATTCGGCTGCTGGAATCAATACGAAGTACTCCTCATAATATATGCGGACCACCTCTATGCAAATTTGGAATCGGTCAAATAAAGGCAATATTTTTTTTTATGGAAACAGATGACCAACGAGCGTACGGGTCTCTATCTCTCTATATTCTCTTGTAACACCAGAGGAATTACAGGAGCGTTGCCGGCCTTTAAGGAAGGTGTACGCGCTTTTTTTGAAGGTACCCATGTCGTATCGTATTATATATTATGTCAATATGTATCAGATCGCTTGAACGCAACCTATAAATAGAACCTAGGGATATATTATGTATTATGATTTAAATTACCTAATTAAGACAGTATTTGAAACAGCTTAACCAAATAAGCCGCAAAAAGAAGACTAGTATAAAAATCCAGGAATAAAGAGCAGAAAAATTAGTCCGAGACAATATATTGAATCCCATTCGGTAATCCAAAATTTAATTACCTTGGGTTATGTTTTGGGGGAAGAAATTGTAGGGAAAACACTCCTTAGCGCTTGTTTTAAGTTAGCGGACCATTATGAATAAGGGGGTTAATATATAAAAATCTGGCGTCCTTATTTGTATTCCCAGTGAACTCCTAAACTAATGAATGGATTTTAATAGGAGTTACTTCATGGAGTGCAGCTTAGTCAAACTTGAGGAGATAGGATAGTTTTTATTTCGATTTGGGACCCATAATTATTTTTACTATTATATTTATTATTATTTATTTTGTATGGACATATTTTCTATGAGAGAATTTATTGACGTACGCTTTAACAGGTCTGCTGTATAACAATTTCATTATAACAACAGGGTGCATACTTTACGAAATAATTCTTGATATTATTAAATATAATTGACAAATTCATAAAAAACACTACTTAATTTATTATATACAGAACAACGTCTGTCGGGTCACCTAATTTACTATAAAATGTAAAAGTCGAACTTCCCTTCTATATCGAGCGCTATTTGACTCTTTCTATCTCATAGCTACTGCCTACCTACCTGTATCAATACCACTTTACAGGCTGTTCAATATGTTTGACTGCATATTTTTTGTGCCTATTTGAAGCGCCACTCGCGAGCGTCCAGAGAACTACTTTTGACGTATAAAACAAATGTCTGCGAGCGAAGCGTACAATACTCTGAAATATTTTTACATTTTGAATTAATATCGGTAATTTTCTGTGTTATTTATACTTCAGGAACGAACGTAATAAAGTACACATTTTTTTTTGTAAATAGTTTTCCTATTGATGCTTGTTTAGCTGAGTTTGTCATCAAAGGTTTTAGTACTGCAGACTCTCGTTACATGGCCAACAGCGCCTAAATGGCGAGCATCAAACAGGCACAAAAGCACGTTGACAGCCGCCAGTCCAGTGGTATATAGTAGAGGTCAGTGCTCAAAGCTTATTGTATTTTTTGTCATACAATTATAAAAACGGTTATTGGTTATTACTATCATCATATTTTGAAATTAATGTCTTTAATATTTTCTTTGATTAACGCGAGTGTTACAAATTTAAACAAAACACTTTTTAAAGTATTAAAACGCGTGTAATTGTTTTTACATTAGATTTTGCGTTAATTTTTTTATATAACCCGATATTTCATGACCTTTCCAGATCACGATTTCAGGGGGACAAACAGACAGACAGACAGACAAAAATGGTAAAAAAATGTTATTTTGGTGTATGTACCGTATATATATTCATATATATGTAGTACGGTTATTTCAATATTACAAACAGATACTCAAATTTTATTTATTATGTATGTATAGATGATATTTAAAAATATAAAACTAAATGATACTCTTTTTTGGAAGTCAGTACTCTTTACCTCCTTTGAAATCAGATATACTCCATTTCTTCTAATAAAAGTTAGCAACCCTCGATACAATCGTAGTAAACATTAAAATGAATACAATTCTGATTTAAGATACCTGTATTTAGTGAACAGCGATGAGTTCGATTTAGTTTGGTAGTTAACTAAAATCGTAATAATTCTACACAATGAGGATAAAATAAGGCAAGGAAACAAAAACACAGGAACAGGATAAAGTAAGGGTCAATGGCGTAAAAAAAGCAGCGAAGCGTATCAAAGGCATCCATCGGAACATCACATTATTATGGGGAAACCTGATTTGAATCACTACCATTTTGAAATACAGGAAGGGGAAGGTAGTTTTTATAAGATACGATACGTCATTTTTAAAATACGAAAATATACGCCGTTTTAAAATTTTCGTGTTAGTCGACAAAATATATCAATTAACTGTTATTAATTTAAGCAATCTAATAAATTTCTGAATAAATTCATAGTTAAAAAGGTGTTTTGTGGTATACAATATACATTTTGTTCAATCTTGGTATCAACGCCATCTAGTGTCGCTCCTATCAACTTCTATGTGAACGGGCTACGCAAATCGAGACTGACGGAGTAATAAGACCTCGTATGTACTTACAAAAATAATTATTGTTCTAACTTTGTCGTCCGAGTCACTAGATTACACTGTTTAGAGAACTTGTTTTAAATTTCCCTCATTTTAAGTTCTGTACTAAACAAAATCGTGAGTAAGAGAAGAGATAGTGTTAAATAGATTTAAATTTAAATTATTAACACTATTATAAAAATATTGTTTTTACTCAATAAACGATATTATCAAACGAAGTGGTAACTGGAACCAATACTATTTTTATCAATAATATCATATTTTGTTGTGATTATTTTTATTACATTATCTCTTAGCATTTCATTTATTATTATTATTGTGTATGTAAGGTCTTTTAGTAGGTTTTACGTTGGTCAAATTAAATGGAGCAGTAATTATAATATTGTGAAGTGACACCACAAAAATATTTGCATGTCTGTCAAGACAAAATATGTGCCTGCTCTGAAATTTGTATCAATTCTACTTGTGAATGTTTCTGGCAAATAAAGAACTTTGACTTTGACTTAGATAACATATTTTTGACGCAAGAGTGCAGTGCACTCTATTGATTATTTTGATGATGTGTGATGACTATGATAATTAATATTTTAGTGATCTATCTATGATGCAGTCTGAAACTGTTTAATAATGAGAAGAAGTGGTTCGAATTATTAGCCTCACCTTGATAAAAGTTTTATTTATAGCCTTACACCGTTTTTTTTTTCAATCTAAACTGCGCTCGTCACCTTGTAACATAAGATTAAGTCTCATTTGCCCAGGAATTTCACTAGCTACGGCGCCCTTCAGACCGAAGCACAGTAATGCTTACACATTACTGCTTCACGGCAGAAATAGGCACCGTTGTGGTACCCATAATCTACCCGACATCCTGTGCAAAAGAGCCTCCCACTGGTATGTCAAAATCAGTTATTAAAAAACAAAAGTAAAACTACCCCCAGAATATATTTTTTTAAATATCTTTCACACACAGACAGACATTCCACTTTAATTGACTCTACATAGATTAAAAACCAGTCTAATTAAGTTAAAGTTACCAGCATTATCTACAGTATGGCAATAATTACCTACTTGTTAATTCATTAACTTATTTATATATTTATCATAGCATGAAATACTTTAAGCCTTCAGCAAGTCGTAGTAAGTACAAGTTGATCCTTAAACAAGATTATGTGCGATAGTAAAAAGAAAGCCATTTAATTTTTCAAGAATGAAGTTTATTTATAAACACATATTGTTTTTTTTTATTACAGTAAGGGACAAGACGAGCAGGACGTTCAGCTGATGGTAATTGATACGCCCTGCCCATTACAATGCAGTGCCCCTCGGGATTCTTGAGAGACCGAAAAATTCTTAACGACTCTACAATTGCGCTCGGTACCTTGAGACATAAGATGATAAGTCTCATTTGCCTAGTAATTTCACTAGATACGGCGCCCTTGAGACCGAAACACAGTAATGTTTACACATTACTGCTTCAAGGCTGAAACAGGCGCCGATGTACCCATATCCAGCCAGCATCCTGTGCTAAAGAGCCTTCCACTAGTAATTCAATCAATCAAAAGTATATGCTGTAGTTATGGGTTTCTCGAAAACCGTGATTGATTGATCATGGTATCGTTTTCAGAGAGTTATATTGAAAAACGTAATTAAAGAAAGGAACGCTCCTTTCAATTAATGCATGCAATTTCTATATTGCACCAAAATAGTGTTGCAATTTGTACATAATAATATATAAAACAGTTAATTGGCAGTGGGCAGGGTACATAACTCGACGGACAGATGGCCGGTGGAGCAGTAAAGTCCTCGAATGGCGATCACGTACCGGAAGATGCAGGTAGGCCCCCACCAGATGGACCGACGATCTAGTCAATATCACTGGAATACGTTGGATGTCGTTGAGATCTTTAAGGGAGGCCTCTGTCCAGCAGTAAGTCTTCCAGGTGATGCTGATGATGATATTACAGTTCTGGTAGCACAATAATAAGGCAAAGTTATCGCTACTCGGCGGGTTCGAGTCCCGCATCGTTCTTAAAATTTTGTTTTCAGATTTATCGTTATACTAAGCATTATTACTAAAGCTGCTGTTGTACAAGATTATGCTCCAATTCTTAACTACCCGGTTACCTACTAGATGCTTGACCTGTTTTTTCAAAGTAATGAATATATTGTAGCTACGTTCCTATCTGATATCTCATCTCATCACCATTGTCACGAGAATATCAATAGACATAGTACAGTCAGCATAAAAAAGGTAGCGTTAACAAATATTTAATATAATAAATAATATAATATAAAAGCTTTCGGTGTAAGATCATAGGATTAAATTAAATAAATAAATAAAAATTCTTTATTCGTTTTAACATAGTCTCCATAACAAATAGTGGCAAGAACCTCCTTTTAAGCATTTAAAGAATACTTGTGCCATAAAACGTGTGTGTGTTTGTGTGTGTGTTTTAGCGTAAGTGTCGTAAGAGCAACTCAGTATTATCATAATTTAGTGGTAGTATCCAGACGATCAATGCAGTTTTACATTCATGGGCGTTTCTATTATAAATATGTAACTGTTATTTTGTTTTATTATAAAGTAATGCCGCACGACATTTATACTGAATGCTAGAGAACTCCGTCCTAAATGGTGTAAAAAAAGCAATTAGATTGTTCACACATAAAATCTTCCAGAAACTGTACATAATATAGTTAATTAGGTAGAATGGACGTTACATTTTAATAGCTTTATTTTTTAATCTCGAAGCCATATACAGCTACTTTACTCAGTAATCCCCTCGTACCCTGAACTATCCAACATAAAATACACTTACAGTAGCTATGAAAGTACATACATAAGATGCATAATTTATTTCGTTTAGCTGATATTTTTTTAGTATGGTGATTTAGGAAATTAAGGTTAGTCAGATAATTTTAATATAATACAATCGTAACAAAGTAACTATAAGTTGAATACCTGGAATATTTTTTGAAGAATGTCTTCTACAAACGATACTGAAAAAAAGGACTTTAGTGAATTTTTGTGTGTTTGTCTGTATTTGTATGTATTGTGATAAATATAATTACTGTTCATTGTCAGTACATTTATGGAAATTTAATATACGTTCACAAAAATCGTCACCTTTTTGCTCTTAATAGTGATTTTCATTATTATAGCACTAGAAATAAGGGATTGCTTGTAACTGGCTGATAGCTTTAAGTGAAAATGTATACACTTTTATAACAAACTCCCAGCCACTGTTCAGGCATTATCTATAAATAAATTTCAATATTTCATAAAAAAATGGCTCAGTCGTAAATCCTACTACTCCACAGCTGAATATGTAAGTGATCGGACAGCCTGGGACTAGATTTTAATTATTTTATAGAAATAGCAAAGACAGTACAATATTGTATATTTGATTAAAAAGAGCGCAAAAAAAATGCTGGGAGAGTTTCTTGCGCCGCTTCTTCTCTCTCAGAACGCCATTTGTTTCCGAAGCGGTAGTAGTATGTAGTACGTTAGAAATGACATCAAAAAGAATATCATCATCTAAAGGAATTTTGAGAAAATAAATGCCCTTTATGCCTTTGTCATGCCTTTAATGTCACGCTAGATTTTTACATTTGCTGTTTTTGTATTTGTGTATGTAAATTTTGTATGTACATACAGTCTTAGATCCGTTAATAGAACACAATCAACAGAAGTAACACTAGATGACTCCACATTTCTTTTGGTTATTCGTTTACTATATAATATTATATTATGAAATTTGAATATTTATTGAGATATTTCGTATCTGCAGGGCGTTCCAAGATACCAAAGTTTTTTTTTAAATACACGTGATAAGTTTATAAGGTGATTCGATTATGACAACATTTTTTTTATGAAAATTATGGACGAGACGAGCAGGACGCTCAGCTGATGGTAATTGATACGCCCTACACAGTACAACGCAGTGCCGCTCAGGATTCTTGAAAACCCAAAAATTCTGAGCGGCACTACAATTGCGCTCGTCACCTTGAGACATAAGATGTTAAGTCTCATTTGCCCAGTACTTTCACTAGCTTCGGCGCCCTTCAGACCGAAACACAGTAATGTTTACACATTACTGCAGAAATAGGCGCCGTTGTGGTACCCATAATCTAGCCGGCTTCCTGTGCAAAGGAGCCTCCCACTGGTAAACATGACTTGTGGACATCTTAATTATGTCGCGTATACCAATGACGCGTTTTCGCATGAACCAATGTACCACCAAGTTAGGATGAATGACATAATGGTATGCGAGGAGGTTTCAAATTCCATATGATATCAGCGCATGCTGTTTTCTAAAACCCTGGCAACACTGTAAGTCTAATGACATTTGCTGACTCACGCCTTTCCCTTGTATGGTGTGGTATACCCAATAGTGAATGGAGGAAATACGTTCAAATTATAATTATGACATTTTATTACATGCTCATTGGAAATTGATAGATTTCCCAAATCAAGCGATGTAATAATGTTAATAAAAAAAGTCCAATGGCGCAATGCATAAAATCATAGACTATCATCACGGATTCTTCGATTCAATTCTCACCCGCCTCGTACCAATGTGTTTTCGTTTTTCGAAGTCATTTACGTTTATTCGATGCTACATAAGGTTAACAACACTCTTGTGCTTCATCTAATGTTACAAGAAAATGTGTCTAACACGTAAACTTATGTATGGATATTAATAATAACTTCATAAGTTCATACCTCAAAAACTTTTTGTAGTACTAAAATGAGTTAGTTGTATATTCAAAAATTAATCTGCTTTGGTCTATCGAAATTTAAAATAAAAACGATAAAAAATTTAAATTAAGTATAAAGATTTCCTGAAAACTAAGTAAATGTGAAATATCCTCACATAAAGTTGATATTTATATTATGAAAGATTATGAATTGACATTATTTGCGAAATCATCAAAAGCATGACGAAAACTGCATAAAGACGTAAAAACAAAAAAATTTACCAAAGTACCTACGTAGGGCGTTTAATAAAAAGTGATAATATAATTTTATTTTTCGATGAAGTTGCCTTTTTACTTGGAATATCTTTATTCTAGACTTAAAATTCCTTTCTTAAAAAACTATCCATTGTGCACACCTACCTCAATGTTCCTGTACTGTAGTGAATACGGCCTCACTTTATTGAACCTTAGAAATAGTAACTGGACCGGGACTGGGTGAATTGCACCTATATATAGCAAAAGCGGTACTATAAGCCGGGTTATTATCTTGACGAATTTCGTTGCGCAGTTTATTATTTGTTCTACAGATAAAGAGCCAGGAACAGAAGCCCTAAGGTAGAGATATTCAACTATGACCACCCCTATTCTATCCTAGAACAGCTCAGTATCTTACAATCCAAACAACTGACCTTAAATTGATTAAGAGTTGGAGATGATGGTCTCTTCCAGTTATTTTCATTTCCAAAGAACAAAGAGATCTTCAGGATCTTGATGTAACAGTTCCAAAGAAACTCGAGAAATTATTAGTCTCGTTTGTTTGTATTAATATTTTTATTTATAAGCATTTAGGAATCGCAGCGTGCGGTAAATATTTTTTTAACCGTTAGCACTTCGTATAATATGCGCACTCCCAGTCGAAATTCTTATTTCTTCGGCAACAAAAGGTACTGTGATACGAAGATCTGCTAAACAATTTTTTCTGCTTTTTAAACCACTTGCTACGACTATTTGTTGTTCTAGTTTTTTCTGTTCTGTGGTTGGAGCCGTGAAAAGGTCATCTTTGGTGAATGTTCTTACACGTTTAGCTTCATCGCACTAACGTGTGGAATAAGCTATAGCACTTGCGCCTAAAGTATCCAATGAATCTTGACTAACTCTTTGCGCACTTCGTATGCACCGATATTTAATAACCACAAGCAATTCAATTTTAGCAGTTATCGACATTGACAAACTGAAAACATTATTCTTACATTTCTAAAATACAAAAGATATTCTAATTATTATTATATTTTAATTTAATCAATATTTCAAATTTACCGTACAGTATTTACTTTTCTGGTTCCAAAGGGTTTACATCTTATTCTCACTATTTATTGATAGGTTCTTGTAAATTCACAGAGTAGGGATATACTAACTTTTAAAGTTAAAAGGTAAAGTTTTAAAGTAAAACTTTAAGATCATACGAATATATACATATGAATATGTCAAAAAAATTAGATATCATTTCAGCCGGAAGACGTTCACTGCTGGACAAAGGCCTCCCCCAAATATCGCCATGACGATCGGTCCTGCGATGCCCTCATCGCGTATTCCGGCGATCTTGACCAGATCGTCGGTCCATCTTGTTGGTTGGTTGTTGGTCTACCAACACTACGCCTTCCGGTACGTGGTCGCCATTCGAGGACATTACTGCCCCAACGGCCATCTGTTCGCCGAGCTATGTGCCCAAAGAAATAAATTAGATGTATCTACGAGAATACATTCAGATTGTCAGTTACTCTTAGTATTATTTTTGCAGCGTCGAATAGCTCAAAAATAAAAACGTTAAACTTATTAATGTATTTAAATTAAACACTCTATTTATTATTTACTCCGATGATTAATTGTTAAGTAATTAATTAAACATGGCTACAGTGAACTAGAAACTAGGGTCATATCACAATAATTGTGGGTTGGTTGTGTCCCGTGTGCACAACAGTTCGTGGGAAATGTAAGCTTTCCATGAGCTGATTTTGAAGAACAAACGACGTTCTTTGAAACTTATGACGGTGCCATTGGTGAACTGACATTTGTTCTAAGTTGCATTTTTTTCCGGCTTTTAGGAGAAAAATTATCAACTGCGCAGTCTGCGTAACCGTGCGTGAATGACATTTAGGCCATGAAGAAAATTTTCTTTAATGCCAACTACTCGGCTAAGTCTAGTTAGTAAGTCGTTTGTGGGGATTTGTCAATGACGTTCTTGGGCGTTGTATAAACTTTTACAATAGGATCGCAGAATATGTTTAATACAAATGTATTACAGAATTCAAAAGAATTGGTAAAAACATTTGAGTGGTAAAGGTTACTATAACATAAATAAATAACGCACTATATACAACAGATTGGGCATGGAGCGACGGCGTCACGTTTTAAATAATAATCTTTATTGTAACCATATTTTTATAACAAAAAAAAAAGAAGCCCGCTGAGTTGCTTGCTCCCGTTCTTCTCAAGTCTGAGGCATACCTTTTCGAATTGATGGTTAATTTGACTTACATAATTTTTCTTTTGATTGATTTGTTTTCAATAAGTGATATTTTTGAAATTTGAATTTTATAAACATAATGTGGATTAACGATTGTGATGTTTTTGATTTATACATCCAAGACGATTTTGGGTTAAATTAAGTTTGCCAGCAGTTAAAAATGTTTATGTTAGGAATACTAATGCAATTATCATTGATAAAGTCATTCAGCTCAATACTCATATGTAAATAAGTTGGCATAGTCAATGAATATTACAAAAAAGGCAGCTAGACTGGTTGATTCAATGTGAACCAGATACAATATGAAGTGAAATCAACAAGTATGGAGGTACCAAAATGTTCCGGATTACGACATAGACACAGTTTAATAAACTTTCATTTTTCAATATTTTAAATGAATTTCACTGAGACATTCGTGACACAGCACTACTTTAACACTACTATAGGTTTGAACATTAATAATAATATAGTAATGGGTCGACTTTCGCTCCTTGATCACTAAGCTCTTTTCAGACAACGCTATACTATTGTGATATATAGAATAGCAAATAAGGACCTAATGCTATACTATATAGCATGGCGTTCACATTCCGCGATATAATCGTAAGTATTTATAGTATATGGCAAGATCAATTAATCGCTATCTTTGAAGAGTGTGCACACGATCTACACAATGGATATTATACTGGATAGTCTTGAAAGCAAAGCGATGATGACAATGCGGAATTTAACGTTATCATGTGATTAATGTTACGAAAGAAGAAATATGTCAGACCATGGATAGCAAATATAAAGGACAGAGGAGAACGTGGTGATTTCAAACTTTTTTAAGATGGAAGAAGGAGGAAGAGGATTGCTCACGTTATAGCACAACATGAACTCCGCACAAGCCCAATTTTATTAGTAATATATCGTACAGTGAAGTGGTAACCTGTCCATAATAATGTATGGTGCTCGATATTGTTGCGTTATGAACTATATGCTATTTTAATAATAGTCTGAAAACTACTTGACGCTTGAAAGATCGTCGAATTATCAGGAAACTCAAAATCAAAGCATGGTAAGTACATACATCGCTTTGTATCACTGACCTCTATGAATATACCACTGGACAGACTGTTTCATATGTTTGACAATAAATTTTTTTTGCCTATTTGAAGCGCCACTCGCGAGCGTCCAGAGAACTAATTTTGACGTATAATACAATTGGCTGCGAAGGAACGTACAATACTCTGAAGTATTTTTACATTTTGAATTAATTTTATTCATTGTCCGTGTTATTTATACTTCAAGAATCAACGTAATAACGAACACATTATTTTTTGTAAATAGTTTCCCATCATCTATGTTGTCCACTAGGTTGTCATCACTAGTTTTAGTACCACAGACTCTCGCTACATGACCAACAGCGCCAAAATGGCAAGTATCAAACAGGCACAAAAGCACTTTGACAGCCGCAAGTCCAGTGGTATATAGTAGAGGTCAGTGCTTTGTATCCACAACTTTATCTGATATTTGAAATATTATAATAATTGGATGGGGGGAAAAGTATTTTCGCATTTAGTATGCAAAAACTTGAAATTTAATCTCGTTGGCTGGACTTTTTTAAATTAATATTTACACATGACTTGATTTCTCAAACGGACAACTTATCGATATGAGTGATCGATCTGATACCGAAAGAATAAACATAAAGTATACATATATTGTAATACGACTAGTAGTTGATACATGACCAAATTACGAGTACAACCACAGATACAAGTATGACCACTTTCATTGCTGGGAACGGAAGCGGTTTGTCGGAAAGTGAGTATGTATGTGTAGCAATGGCTGACTTATTTATATTTAATGTATTTACACGGGGTGCTCGGTAGAGGGTGACGAGCGAATACTGACGAGCCCGTGGGAGAGAAATGGAGAGTGAGTTTGTAGTCAAGGTTAGTGTTTTGAAGCGGAACGTAATTGTTTCATAGTCATGGGTTTTTACGATTGTCTCCTCGAGAGTAATAATGTTAGTAAAATCTTATTCTAGGGCTAACCCTAGAATAAGATTTTACTAAATAAATGTATTATATGTATGTGTTATTAGTAACACATTAAATACATTTATTTGAACACTTTAATTTTAACAGCCAATGTCTATTCATTATATTTTCAAAACTATTCATTACATTTAAAACAATATTGGAATTTTTACTAATGCGGTTATGATATTATGTTGAAAAATAATGGACAATTCGTAATCCGACGCGAGTTTTGGACATAATCCAGAACCATGAATGATGTCGCTATCAAACGGGTTGGCTTAGCGGTGACGCACCCTTCGAATACCGCATCATTGATAAATATTGGTAAAGATAAAAATATCTCATTTACACAGCTATCTTATTATTGATTCTTTTGAGTACGTGGAAAAAATTGACGATCTGATCGCGAATTAAAAAAAAATCTAAACGAAAATTCTAATTCAAGCTCTGAGAAATAGTGTTTAATTTATAAATTGTGGTTTCTAATAATTAAGTAATTATTTTTGCAATAAACTTTTAAATACAGAATCTTCTATTCCTTCAATCTCGCCGAGGTGTCTTCTTCTCAAAGACTGATCTCCCTGATATTCAACCAACCTCACCTCTGCAAAATCTCATTACAATCTTGTTCTCATGAAATGAAAAATATGGCACAACTAGTTTTTTTATGGAAAAGGAGGACAAACGAGCCAACGGGTCACCTGGTGATAAGTGATCACCGCCGCCCACCTTCTTTTGCAACACCAGCGGAATCACAGGAGCGTTGCCCGTCTTTAAGGAAGGTGTACATGCGTTCTTTGAAGGTACCCATGTCGTATCGTAAATACCGCACAAGGAAGCTCACTCGACAGCTTTGTAGTACGTTGAAGAAAGTTTCTTGAAAACCGCACTGTGGAGGACCGCCACACACCCAGATGGTGGGGATGATATCCTAATTTTTTATTTTAATTTTCTAGTTATTCGGAGCATTAAAAAAGTCTAGCCCTTTGTAGATAAAAAAAAATTAGTGCTGTAGTAACCTCAATTAAAAGATAATATATGTTATCATTGTGTAACATTTGCTTTGATAATATCGTAATCTGATATTTACTAACACACATTATCTTTGATATCGGTCATCGAAATAGGCTGCAAGAATTTATTTTAATTTTCGCCATAGATTTTTATTATTTTTGTTATAAATTACAGCAACAGCAATACTTTTTGTTCCAATTCAAATATTTTAAGTTCAAAATAAGATAAGGTTTCACTAATAAATCAAAAACTACCCATTCGAAAAAGTATGCCTCAAGACCTGAGAAGAACGGGCGCAACAATCTCAGCGCCTTTTTTTATGACAATTAGGGACGAACCGAGCAGGATGTTCAGCTAATGGTAATTGATACGCCCTATCCATTACAATGCAGTGCCGCTAAGGATTCTTGAAAAACCCAAAAGTTCTGAGCAGCACTACAATTGCGCTCGTCACCTTGAGACATAAAATGTTAAGTCTCATAATATATTCTTCTTTTAATTTTTTTAAAATATGCTTACAATGTAATATCGTACAGTAAAACTTATTTTAATAGCCTAAGGGCTGTCGCTCCATTCACAATCTGTGGTATCATTAAGAAAATAACGTTCACCCATAAACGGTTTCAAACACTTCGTTCGAATTTCGTATTACATTTGTATTAAACATTTTCTGGGATCATGTTATAAAAGCATAATACATCGCTCCATAAAAGCCTTACTAACTCGATTTAGCCGAGTAGTAGGCATAATAAGTTTATATTTGTTCCTGCTGTTAACATTATGATTATGACAGTTTCTATAAAAAGTTAAATTTTCTAAAGAAAACTAAACATCACGCTATTTATTAGCTAAAACCGAACTTAAAAAAAGAAAATTTATTTTAAAATTAATATCAATTCCCCCGTTGTTGATGATAGATGAAAATTATATAAATGAACAAAAAATCTTATTTTGCAAATTGAAAAAAGGAATCAAATTAATATTGTCATCGGTCCTCGACAAATTTACGAAGTTTGAACGAAATCTGGCCGTTTAAAGTGGGTCAAAATCGAGCCCAAGTGAGTTGGTTACAAACAAACAGGCATATACAGATGAAGCTAATAAAAAAATGGGAAAAGGGTTTATATTAAAAATAATTAAAAATCTGTTTAACACATGACATAACTTAATTCATAATTTGGACCGCCGTTCCTTGCTCATACTTGTAGTGTAACGGCCGTTCCCAATATTCAGTCTCTTACTTGAGATAAAAATCGTAACTATCGTTGGCTCTTCAGTCCCAATAAAATTATCGACGGTAATTCACCTTATCCGTACACACTGTCTGTTAATGGGAGGACGTATAGCTTACCAGCAATAGAAGTTTGTATGGAAATTGCAATTCTCGCGTCCGAATATAAGGCGATAAGAATGACTTATCGGGTATATTGTGACAGCTTCAGATTATTGACAGCTAATTACTGACAGTAGAAGGCAGTAATTTATCTCTATCTGAGACGGTATTACTTGTCAAATTTCATAATTCTAGGAATAGATCATTTATACGTCTAGATAAACTATGAAAGCTGTGAAAACATAGAAAAAAAATTACTTTAGAACTAGCCTCTATTTGTAGCAATTCACGCACACTAACACAAGTTGTCATACAAATCGCGAGTGTAAGACGCAGCTTGTCACGCACACTAAACTAATATTCCTGGCCTGTTTCTGTCTAACTGCAATAGGCTCTATCTAGACGCATAAGTAATCTAAGGTTCTACGCTAGATCCACGTTTTTTGCGACATGAACGGTTTTATCCTTACTTAATTAGGATGTTAAATTTATTCACAGCTTCAAGATTGTAGACTTGCGTATATGGACGGATGGACAACAAAGTAATAATATAAGGGTTTCGTTTTGTCCTTTTGAAGCACCGAAACCTAAAACTAAACTTAAAAATGGTTATGAAGTGTGAAAAAATAATTTATTAGCACTACAAGAGCCCGAAATATGCAACAAATTGAGTCGACAGCGAGTTTCATAAACAGTGTAGGACGTGCTCCAGGTAAATGATATTTTGTTTTGAATTCCTACCTGCGCCTGCGCTGCCTTTGTCAGCCATCTTAGTTTTGAAATACAATATTGTGCTTACACTTGCTGCACGTGCAAATGACATTTCCAAGACATAACATTAGTAAACGACCACACATATATAATATACACCACTATTAATAACACAGTATAGACACAAAGATATTGTTTGACGTCAAAAAACAAAACTAAACTTTGTTTTTACATCAAAGTTTTATTTATTCCTAGGACCGTTTCTTTACAATAAACTAAACTCAATAGCAAACATCTATCCCCCTACTTATATTAATTGTAAGAAGTCTCTTCATGAAGCACTTCAAAATATGTCCTACGAAGATACAGAAAAATTACTAATAAGTAATACAACTTTTAAAACGAGAAAAGTACGAATCGAGACATGTATGTAAGTTTTATGTTAGCCATATTTGTAAATATCCCCTGATGCATGCTGTCAGTGGTGATGGTAAGCGATCACTGCCGCCCATTTTTTTTAGTCGCCTATTGGAGCTAATTTTGGATAATATAATAATAAGAATAATTATGGATTTTTTATGAAAATATGGGACGAGACGAGCAGGACGATCAGCTGATGGTAATTGATACACCCTGTCCGTTACAATTCAGTGCCTCTCAGGATTATTGAAAAAACCAAAAATACTGAGCGGCACTACAACTGCGCTCGTCACCTTGAGACATACGATGTCAAGTCTGATTTGACCAGTAATTTCACTAGCTACTTTTAGATTGATTATTTAAGAAACCCCAGTGTATGTGGAAGAAAGATCATTAAAACCCGCACTATGGAGAAATGCAACCCATCTAATGATGACGATGATAATATCTTAGTTTGTGACGTTATTAAGCTGAAGCAAAAGCTGATGCCTCATTCAAATTTAAGAGCTCTAAATCAACATACCGTCGCGCTAACGTGGACGAGGCAATCATCAGTACAATATAAGTAAATGCAGCTCCAACTAAAAATCGTGAGTTAAAAACTCAACAATCAGAGTTTCGTTCTCGGCATTTTCTTCCTCCAAAAATTAACCAATTGTAATAAAATTTTGGAAATTAAATGGCAAGGAAATATTCTGTGTCGGTTTGGTAATGTATTGGTTTGATTTGTTCGCTTATTGTTGTCGGATTTTTATATTAGGCCTTTGTTTGCGGCCTACATGAGCCGTTTAAGCAGCTTTTGAATTACTCTAGCACATACAAAAACAATAAGCAGAAGAGAGAGACTCAGATAATGTTCATATATCTACTGATCTTACTTGAAAATAATTTCGATATAGGATTACAGACCAAGGAGAAAAGAGTCGTAAACGTTTGTATGGAAAAATGACCACTATTTTTTCCTCTTAATGAAAGATCACATATCAAATACATCCAATTCATGCTTTATATGAAAAATGTTGACCAAACGAAATTGAGATTATGTTTGTTACGCCCACTCCAGCTGACGTCTATCTTCTTAATTGAAGTTTCGGTAGTGTGTATATAAGTGCCCATTGTTAAGTGCGAACATAAAATTCGTAGTCAAATTATGTTTGGATTCAGAATCTTAGTATAATTGTTGTACATCTGATATCAGACCGATCCAACGCACACATCAAAATTTGTAAGCGTAGGTATGTTTGACAACATCGCATAAATAAGGAATTGGCACACGAGAAACTATCGAGAAACAATCTACATTAAAACAAAATTATAACACACATAATATGCATTTCAGAATATAAGTTGCTTAGCTTTTTTTTTATTTTTAGCTAAAGAATATAACCCTAGAGTTATGGGAATTAAACATTACCACGTTATATTTTTAACGTGGTGTTCAATTCATCACAGAAATCTGAATCCAAAGGTGACCAGTCTATAATCTATTTTGTTACTTTTAAATAGCTCGTGACACTATTTATACTCGGCTGGATGAAGCCAGATAGATGAATTATGTCAAAAACATAGAAAGTAAATTTTTAATTAGTATGATTGATTAAAAAATATTGCTTTGATGCATGTTTTACTAGTGAGAAAGATTAGCGGTCCGAGCCGAATACCTTGGGAAGCCCACACAAGGATCTGGGGCACAGATTAGCGAACGGAATTCCATCAAGACCTACCGCGCCCTCTCGCCCACGTTCAAGCTTCACGTGAACAATCTACAACACATTGTTCGTAATAACTCTTTGTTTTATAGGTAAAGAGATGTTAATATGATGTCGAATTATAGACATAAGTAGATATCCAAATTTTTTTGAACAATTTGGATGGGAGAGTTGAAAATGAAATGATGTACTAAAAAGGGACCAGGAAATCATTAAGTTTCATAAATGAAGTTGA
This sequence comes from Leptidea sinapis, assembly GCF_905404315.1. Classification (NCBI taxonomy): domain Eukaryota; kingdom Metazoa; phylum Arthropoda; class Insecta; order Lepidoptera; family Pieridae; genus Leptidea; species Leptidea sinapis. Next base: position 7,464,247 of record NC_066305.1, on the reverse strand, counting down.
TGCAAGTCAAAAAAGACAGGTAATATAAGACCGTAGCCAATGAAGGAACCTTACCTACGTTGCATGTTCCTCCAACATTGTTATGCATAGTTTAGACCAAATTTTTAGAACCGAAAAAATTCTAACCATCTTTCTTTTTTAATCTTGCGGAATTGTGTTAGGGTTATAAACCAACTCTCGTGACGTTTGCAATCCGAATAAATCATTTTACGATTTTAACCGTTAAATTTAGAACCGGTTCCAAGCGTTGTTTCGGACATTAATATAACAATGTGTGTAACGTAGGCTTCCAAGTCCGAACCGATACGACTTTGAGACCCTCAATTGAGATCTACCAATCGACAAAATATAAATGTACCTACAAGTTCAAATATTTTTATTCAAAATAGGATATGAAATCACTTATTGAAAGTCAAAAACTACTACTTACTTACATTAGAAAAAGTATGCCTCAGACCTGAGAAGAACGGCGGAAAAAACTCAGCGGGATTCTATTTTTCGTTAAAATAATATTACATTATAATATCATACAGTAAAATTTTATATTTAATAGCCTTAAGGCTGTCGGTCAATTTCCAATGTGTGTTAAGTTCATTAAGAAAATCATTAATGTTATAGTACACTTTACCACACAAACTTTTTTAAACAATTCTTTTTAATTTCGTAATACATTTGTTTTGAACATTATCTGGGGTCTTGTTGTAAAAGCCTCACAAAAGACTTACTAATTCGACTTAGCCGAGTAGCAGGCATTAAAAGTTTAACTGGCTTTAAGATTATGTTTATGACAGCTTCTACAAAATTCACTTATGTGCCTAAGTACATACATAACATTATCAGAAATATAGAGGCAACAGTTAAAATGTTTATTTCTTTAAATTATGCTCTGAATTCTGTTTTATATTATGGTTACTAATTCTGCAGCACAAAAAATGGTAGTAATGTCGGCACCATTGCCCTATATAGTAATATACATACAACATAGGACATAATACTATGAAAATAGCTAAAGTACAGAACCGAGCCAACTAACTCATATAATAATAATTATAGTACCGCGTTTTAATACGTTCAGGAATTTCGAAAGCGCCGTGTCCGACATTACTATTAGAAACTAAAAAACTTGTACGTTCAATACCAACTGTTCTATTATAAAGTAAAATAAGGAACGCAGAGCAGGTATAAACCAGGTTTTTACCACTGGGATTCCTCTCCTATCACTTTTGTTGATCATGTGTAGATTGATAGAAATCATTCCTAACCCGTGCTTGTGCAAGTATTAATAAGCAACCAAATAATTTGTTATATAAATTTATACAATAATAAATTTATATATATATTTTAGCTCTTAAATTAAACACAGTTTAATTGACATATCAAAATTCACGGTTACATTAAGAACTATACTCCATCGGGACGACACGGTAACATAACTAGTCGCTGCTACCATTAAAATGTATACAGCTCTATAGAGTTACTCAACTGGTGTCCGATTGGTTGCGCAACCAATTTGGTGGCGCGACCAGCACGGACGCGTCTTGAGTCTGATGTCTGTATGGATTATGGTGTCTAGATTGGTAGCTTACTGGCCACCCCTAGAGGCGCGTATTCGAACCATCTTCCATAAATGTTGGTGTGTACATGTTTCAAAAGATGTGTTGCAGCACCATTGAGTGTCAAGATGCCACGCACACAAGCATCTAATAGTTGCCGTAATAAAAAAGATATTGTTCTTAGGTAGTCCGGAATCTAGTTGGAGCGCAGCGGAGACCAATTCTTAATTTAAGTGGTCGCTATTCACGATCTAAACATATCTTGATGTCTTTAATTTCTATGTGAAAACATACCGGCTTTCCATTTATTACTTCTTAAATAAGTATGTATCTACCTAAATGACAAATGTATTTGCAGTTCGCGCAAGTAATTTACATAAGTCAATTAAATTTTTTCAGAAACAACTAATTTTCCGTAAACTCACGAACCATAACTAATCTAAAAATACCTTAAGTAGTTAAGTACATTTTTTTGTGCTAGTGCGCAGTTTCAACGAGATTTTATAATGAACATTAAGGTGTTGAAACAAAACAAAACAAGAACGAAACAGGTAATAAGGAGAAAGACAAAAAAAGACTGGGAATAACCGAAGGGTGCTCTGTGAATAGTTTACGACGCTACCTGAGATAGAACAGGTAGTTTTACTATTATTATCTGAGGTCGCTGGTCGCTTGATCGAAACCCGACATAATGCTTCCCTGGTATTTAATTATGTCTATGGGTATGTTCCGATATGTACTGCGAGCACTGCACAGTGCTATCACTGTAGAAAAATTCTTTCCGTTATAGACAGCGAGTATACTGCCGCAGTACCCTAGGGAAATATATGACGTCACAAATCGCCACCATATTCTACTGTGAGCACTAGTGTTTTCGAGGTAAGGTACTCGCAGTACTTTGATCACGTGATCAGTCAAAATCACTCGAGTGCCTAACGTTTTATAAACAATACCTACAGTTTAATCCCAAATATTTTTAATTTAACAGTACTCCAACAATAGTTTTTTTTAATGAACTAGAAATCTTTAATACACTCATTTGAATGCTGCGTCAAAAAATGCGGCTGACAGTATACGGGATTGCGTTCCGTTTTATATAGTAACCAGTATAAAGGAACGGCTTCACAGTATACTAAATTGAGGTCACACTGTACAGTGGTCGCAGTGCATATCGGAACATACCCTTAATAATCTACCCTACCTAGATGATATAACAATAGAATGCAGCATGTCTGAAAAATGGATGAAAAGTATTAAAAATGTAGGCGGTAAGATATTTTCAATTTACATTAAAACTTTGGTGTTGTATTTCTTTCTGGCCACTTCGTCTATACTCTAATTTGGGACAAGAATTGTGTAAAAGGGTGTCTATATTTAAAAAAAGTGATTTTACGTTTTTTAAGTTTAGTGATATTCTAATCCTCTAAGGACACTGTTTGTTTTTTAACAAAACTGGTTTTTTAAACCCTGTTGAATTATCATGCCTAGTTATAATTATTATAGTTATTTCAAGTAACTGCTCAGATAACCTAATAAATAAAATGGAGTACATTTACGGTGTTTATTTATTACGCATTTAAATAGAATAATTTACTTATTTCATAATACGCAAACAGAAAAATAAATACATGGATAAAAGAGGGTTTAAGAATTTATAGTATTAATTCGCTGATATTTAATAATATTGGGTTATCTTTGCCTTATATTGGTGCATTAAGTTTGAGAATTAAGATTAAAAATAATATAAGTAATAATATAAACTTATAAGTACAATAACAATAACTGAATGAAATGAGTTTCTTGCTACTTCTTCTCATTAGCTCAGCCCTTTACGAAGTAGCGGTAAATTCAATAAGAAACAATATTTTTATATTTTATGACATTCATAAGTGTTATTTCCGTGACCTTCATGAATAAAGTATTTTTGAATTTGAATCCTTATATGAAATATTTGGCAAATAACCTGAATATTTACAAGGAATTATTAAGCAAATTAATTGTATTAATTAACACGATGTCTCGTTGTCTTTCCAGTCCAGCGTTCGCGGGTGATCTAAACTGTCGGAATAGATAAATAGGTAATATTGAAATTATATCACTCGAATAATTAATTATTTAATCTTTTACCCTCTTATTCATAATGGTCCGCTAACTTTAAACAGCCGCTAAGGAGTGTTTTTTCTCATTCTGACAATGCTTTAAGTTAGCAGACTATTATGAATAAGGGGGTTAATGTTTATTTTTTATAAGAGGCGGTCTATAATAACTCGTTGCCTGGCCAAAAAAACGCAATGTAACTCGCGTGTAAACCGTTTCGTATTATGTAGAGTTGTAGAGAGTCTAAGTTTGTTGGCATCGAGTGCTCTACATTCTGTTTTGGCGATATCGCTGATATCAAGGTTGTCCGCATTACACATTCTTTACAATTTACACAGAACTTACGATATTGCTTACCATAAAATGATTACATATTATAGTTTTTAGGTAGCAATAAATGCGGTATTTGAATCAACATAATATTTATATTGATATATTGTAGCTACTTACCGTGTTATGGATATTTTTTATGACAATAAGGGACAAGACGAGCTGGTTGTTCAGTTGGTGGTAATTGATACGCCCTGCCCATTACAATGCAGTGCCGCTCAGGATTTTTAAAAAACCCAAAAATTCTGAGCTGCACTACAACTGTGCTCGTCACCTTGAGACATATGATGTTAAATCTCATTTGCCCAGTAATTTCACTAGCTACGGCGTATTGTGTATTTACATCTATCAATAAAATATTATTTAAGAATATTTTTCGTCATAGTCCATTGAATATTGATATTGTTATTCTTGTCACACAATAAGATTTATTTTTGATGTAACCCACTTTACTGTAAATAACAATTGCTGATGAACAAGTTTTATCTTAATACTAACCTACTGAAGCAATAAAAAATGCTATTCCATTATACTTTAATGAATTAAGTTAGTATTGCAAGATTACATTACATACATTCGAAACACTATGTTGTCGGTTACTAATTAATTTGTAGCCGACGAAGTACAGACAACACATTTAAATGTGTTGTCCGTACTTCTTGTTATTCGCACTGTACATGTAGGGATTATGATGAATCACAGGTCACATTACAAGTCGCTATAAGATATTAGAGAGCTTAAGAGTATTAGGTACATACAACATACCGAACAATCTTAGGCGTTGTAGGTATTTGGTGATTGTAGCGCTATCTCAGCGTTCCCGAGACGTGCGAACGGGATAGATGCAGCTCGGCAATATATCTATTCATATAAATAAAATTGGAGTGTATGATTGTAATATTGAAATAACCGTTTTTTACTACATGTATATGAATATATATACGGTGGTACATACACCAAAAAAACATTTTTTACAATTTTTGTCTGTCTGTCTGTTTGTTTCGGCTAATCTCTGAAATGGCTGGACCTATTTTGACGGGACTTTTACTGGCAGGTAGCTGATGTAATAAGGAGCAACTTATGCTACGTTTATTTTAGAAAAATTCTATTATTTTAGAAAAATAAAGTAATTTTGCAATGTCCAGGAAACGGTCTAACACTAAAAATAATTTATATGGCAAAACAACGTTTGCCGGGTCAGCTAGTTAATTAATAAAATTGTTAAAGAACGAATTAAAATTAAGAAATACAAGAAAACAATAAATCACCGTTCGCGTAACGCTAGCGTTGGATCGTATCGCTCTTGTTCTTCTGCGCATTCACCAGCTAATTCCCCAAGTCAAGCGTAAAGAAGTGTTGCATCAATAATCAAGAAATCACCATTCGCGTAACGCTAGCAAACTCGCAAACGAAGTATTCGCCGGATCACACTTTTCGTAACGCTCTTGTTACCACCAGCTTACTCCCCGTGTCAAGTGTGCGTAAAGAAGTTTTACATCAACAAGTATACGTCTCTGTTAAGATCGGGTTTCTAATGATAAGGTAGTCAAGTGTGTCGCGACTAGCGAACAGCGAAACCTATAGAGCGGCCCACTGACGCAGAGACTGGATGAGTGACGTGGTCTCTACTGCACGTGCGCATGAGTAATCTTCCTTATAGGTTCGTATTCAAGAAGTAATCTCGATATGCAATCTGTGCTCGAGTGTGTTTTGTCACCGTTTTCATAAATGTGCGTAAAAGAGACAAAATACACTACTAATAATACAAAGTCCCTCATGATATGTAATTTATAATTTCATCTTTTATATCTTAATCATACCAACTGACCTGACAGACGATGTTCTGTACATAATGAATAAAATACGGTTTTTCATGAATTTGTCAGTAATATTTCATAATATCAATATTATTATTTCGCAAAATATAATTCCTGTTGTTATAATGAAATTGTTTCACAGCAGAAATGTCAAACCGTGTGTCAATTAATTCTCCCATAACAAAAATGTGCATACAAAAAATATATTCGAAATAACAATAATTATGGATCCCATATCAAAATAAAAACCATCCTATCTCTCAAGTTGGACTAAGCTGCACTCCATGAAGTCAGCCTCATTGAAATCGGTTAATTAATTTAGAAATTCACTGGGAACAAACAACAGGACACTGGATTTAATAAAGGTGATATGATGATCAAGCGCTGGCAGCTTTTCTGCCAATCGATCAGCCCAGCTATCCAACACAGAAATGCTGACATTTTTAATTCATGTAATTATATTAATTAGGTATTCTTAACATATATTATAAACATTGTTTTGCTTTATTGTTCACACAATTACATAAATTAAAAATGTAATAATAAAAAAATAATGTCACAATATTTTTTTTTGCTAGCTGTACTGCTTGATTGCAAGTACAAGCCGTTTTAGTTATTTTCTCTAGGTGACCTACCTACAACTTAACTAGAACACTAATCTTCTACTTTAACTTAAGCCGGGCTTAAACCCAATTCCAAGATGACAAATTCCATAAGTTATATTTTCAACTTTATCTAAAAATACAGATTTAAATACATATAATATTTCGATATGATTTTGTTACAATTTTTTCGGTTTCATAAAATAGTATCTTAATATCATAACGCAACTTCTAATTATCCTTAAATACTTAATTTGAATCAACAAACAAGTCTCACTTCAGCATATTTTACACACAACTTAATACATACTTCCTGGCAAATAACAAATCGGATACCAAACATTATGCACATTATTGCAAGTAAATGAAAAGTACGTACATTGTTTAAACGTCCGTTTCGAAAGGAAATTATTATCAAAATATATGTGTGTTGCCGGCCGCGACTTTGCGTATATTATTCGATTACCTGAACAAAAATAAATATTACCTCGCCACAATATATTAATGCCATCAAATACATAGGTAACTTGTAAAAAAAAACAAGTCTCACAACATGGAGGCTTTGAGAAAAACTATAAAAGCTCAAATAAGAGTAGCTACCGGAAAAGTAAAAGAGGAAGATTACTTACTAAAATAAGAAATATTAATAAAACAGTGAGTGGGCTTTAAGAAAATTCGTTTTTTGTATTCAAGAAGTAGAAATTACCTGAAAGTACCTGAAAGTCAGATTATCTACAAAAAGAAATGAGATACCATTATAGACATGTAATCAAAACCAAATATCACAACTCAGTTCTTCTACAGTAAAAAGTGGTAAGATCCATGTTAATATTAAGTCGTCAATTTATTCAGTCCCAACTTAAGGGTCCTTCTGTCTTAAGTTTTATGATACAGTATAAATATATTAAAAATCTTTTATGTTTTAAATAGATAAATTGACAATGCCTGTTTGGTAACTAAAAATTCAGACTCTAGTTTTATCCACAACGAAGTTATAGATGGTCGAAAATAGCTTGAAGTACTTCGAGAAAAGCATACGGCGGCCGCTTGTTTTTGCGCGTAAAAACGAAAAACCTACATAAGTTTCGGAGCGGAGGTGACCACCTAAGGTCAACTTAGATCGTAAATCGTACTACCTACTCCACAACTGAATATCTAAGTGATCGGACAGCCTGGGTCTAGATTATGAATATTTTATAGCAATAGCAATGACCGTACAATATTGTATATTTTATTAAAATGAGCTCAAAAATGAATGCGGGGAGAGTTTCTTGCGCCACTTCTTCTCTCTCAGAGCGCCATTTGATTCTAGTATATATTTCTAGTATATATTCTAGTATATTAGAAATGACATCAAAAAGAATTCTAAAGGCATCAATTTTGAGAAAATAAATGTCTTTTATGCTTTTTGCTTAGTGAGCCCCACGCCCGTTGACTACTGAAATAATAAAAAGATAGATACTGTACAAAAGATAAAATATAAATAATATTTGTATATGTATATATATCCGGTAAGGCTTGAATAAACACAACCTAAGTACTAAGGTAGTAGCAGTTCCAAGAAATTATGACTCATGTCAAAGATATTGTGATCATAACTTACAATATCTAATACCAGTTCCAGGTTTTAATAAGTTATGATATTGTAATGACACGTATTCGCAATAGTAATATTTCAGGGCAAAATTATTAATTATTGAATTTTATTTAAATTAAATTTTAAATTCGATTATCTAATAATAACTAGGTGTTTTTTTCTGTTTATATATTCTATGGATATTGAATGATCCTAAGCCATCATGCTACGATGAGTACAGTTCTTTCGAGTACATACAACGCAGTAGGTTGAACCGTGCACTCTCACCACGTAGCCCCCGGTTCGATTCCCGCCCATCACGGACCAATATGATTTCGGTTTTCTAATTTATAATATACGTTTATTCGTTGTTATTTCAATAGGTTTTTAAAGAAAAAAAATAGATAACTAGCCCAGTGGCGGCACGTAAAAACTTAGGGGTTTTACTAACAAATATTTAATTAAGAAGTATTTTTGGTTAAATGTTTAATTAGCTCAAGAAAATTACCATCAGATAATGCTGGTTTGTTCTCCATAAAAGAAGTATTTAAATAAAAAAACCTCTAACTAACTTTAGCCACTTGAAACTACGACATGTGGCGACGTCATGGGAATTTCTTATAGATACCATCGGATCTTACATTTGGACAAAGGGACGTTTATCAACTTGATGACATCACAAGGGTATCACATGTGGCTTTAATTATTGCACATGGCCATTTCAGTTTTGTGACGTAGGTAGAGATTTTTTTTATTTATACTTCTTTTAGCGCGTTACGGAAAAATTATCAGAGTCAATTTTAACGATGCGCGCGCACACAGATACTAACGTTCGACACCCTGACGTTATCTGGTCAATTACACCATTTGTATCATACTTCAGATGAACAGCCGTTCCCAATATTCAATCTATCTCTTACTTGAGATAAAAATCGTAACTATCGTTGACTTTTCTGTCCCAATAAACTTATCGACGGTAACTCGCCTTTTCCGTACACGCTGTCTATCAATGGGAAGTCGTATAGCTTAGCAGCAAGAGAAGTTTGGGGCGATAAGACCGATAAGAATGACTTATCGGGTATATTGGGACAGCTTCAGATTATTGACAGCTAATTACTGACAGTAGAAGGTAGTAATTTATCTCTATCTGAAGATAGTTTATTAGAAACGGCCGTAAATTTACTTCATTATTCGGTATATAAATATTTTCACTGGTTTTTGCGAAGGTAAAGGTTGTTCAATTGTATTTATTTGTTATTAACAATTGTTCTCCTAGACTGTAAACGAGATGGAACACACCGTGCCGCTCAGGATTGATTGAACCAAGAATTTTATGCAGCATCGTAATTGCGTTTTTTTTTGAGATATAAGATTATCTCATTTCTTTCTAAAGTTACCAGCGGGTATCGAACCCGCGCTCTTTGACTCAATCATGACCATCTGACACACTGAGTATACAAGTAGAAAGTTCTAACTCATTCATTGCCCATCGTTAATTATAATCAGATAGAAACACTTAAGAAATTAATTTTAAATTAGGTTACCTTATGTAAGTTTATAAGATTTAGTTTTATACCACGTTACTTTTAGTTTCCTACCAGTAAAAAGTTTTACTGGTAGGAAACTAAAAGTAACGTGGTAAATATTTTTCGTGACGTCACAAAATGGCCCAACGGAAGACCAGCGTTGGTTTTCAAACCAGCAACATGCTGAGTTGGTGCCATTTTTTTTGAATCGTATATAATAGAAATGTTTAGTCTTTTTGTTTTTTGCGTGTTTATCAATCTTCAGTTTATATTTATTTTTTATCTTATGTATTTGTACAAAACTACTTACTTATACGTTTCAAAATAAATAAAAAATTCTTTCTTTTCTTTCATCATGTTCACGAAGCATCCACACAAACAATGAATTCAAGCTCTAAAGGTTGATGCATCCAATATACGATAATTTATAATTGTACAGTATATTTTATTTACTTTTTACGAAATATTTGATATTATTTAAAAACGATTCAAATATTGGATGCAACACCTTACAAACAAATTTGTTTGAATATATATTACAGCCATTGTAAAATATTCTATTTGATTGAAAAGAGTGACCGTTAAGTTTCTTGTATGTTCTTCTCACAAGCTCAACTTTTTCCGTAGATTGAATAAAGTTTATTTGACTTTGAATTTGACAATAGAAAGAAACTGTGACAACAAAAATAACAGAAACACACACACACAAGTCACAACAGTCTTGTCCAATTTATTACTATAAAATATTATTCATGTTAATGTTTAAATATGTTTAAATATACAATAAGTAGAACTGGGTTATTGTATCGTGGAATGATTCAATTGTAGTACATGTGCATTATATTGAGCGTGTGAGGAAAATCACGCAGACATTCCAGAGAGTAAATATATTCTGTCATTAACATACAATATGCATGACGAGACCTCACCATAACGCACGCCTCAATTTCTGAGAACCGGTCTATGGTAAATGATATGGCCATAGACCACGATTCACTCGAAAGTGGTACGATAGGTCTCGGAAATCTGGATTTGAAATCAAGACGGCTTTGTTCAGTTTTAGTGTTTCGCGTTCGGCGTTACAAACAGGTTCGAAGAATCATAAAATAACTACATTAATGTTCTTCAAGAATGCCTTAAATTATTTAATGATCATTTGGGTTTTATAAGAAGCGGTAAACAGGCTTCTAAGGTAATCCGTTTTCCAGAAGATTTCTCAATACGTAAACCGTAATCAAGTAAGTTTTGACACTGTTTTATTAACAGCTACCGTCTGTGGTCGCTATTCTATATAAAAATATATTAAAAAATCTATTAATTGTAACTATATATAGTATGTTGTATATAATTATATTATTATATATTCTCAGCCCTACCAAATATATCGTACTACAATTATTGTATACGATTGCCATCTTGCAACCCTATAGCGGATTATGGATGGAACAGAATAATATAAATATCGCGTTACAAATATAGTTGTAGATCGTAGAAGGGCGAAAATTTGAAGTTGTATGTATTTTTTAATGCTGAATTATAATAAAATAAAAATACAAAATATGTCAAAATAATAAAAAAATATATTTAGGAGTAGGTCCACCCTTATCATTTAGGGGTATAGAAATAGATGTTGACCGATTCTCAGACCTAGCCGATATACAAATCAATAACAAACACCAGGACACGAGAATTTTATAATCCTATTAGAAGATAAAAGTTATACATTTGGAATAACTTTACTTCGCGTTTATTAATAACAGCACTAGTTTTATTGAATTATTATAAAAATAAAATTCAGGAAATGTCGATTAAGTGTAATACTGTAGTATTTTTGTACTGTAAAATAACAGACTTATTGCAAAATAGTTTTTTTCAAAAATCCTGCCTTAAACATAATATCTCCTCACTAACACCAAAAAATACTACATACCGTTTTATTAATGAGAGTGTATCAAAGAAGGCTAGCCTACTGGTGGCGGGGGCAGGGTAGCGGCGGGCTCAGAAAGCAATATAATAAGTTGATGAATAAAATTGTGAATTGTATAAAATTTTCACAATGATTTTGGGATAGAGCGTAGTAGCCCCTACCCAAACCTGCGCAGGAATACTCACAAACCGTAAATTAATATTACGTAGGTAGCCTATTAATAAACAAAAATAAAGTTGATTTTATAAAATTGTACTATGAATGGTCGAGTTAGTAAGTCTTTTGTTCGGCGATGTATATGCTTCTACAATATGATCCCAGAAAATGATCAAAACAAATGTATTACGAAATTTAAAAGAATTGTTAAAAAACGTTTGTGTAGGAAAGGTTATTATAGCATAAACGATTTTCTTAATGACACCACGGACTTGGAATAAAGTGAACACCCTCAGGCTCTTTAATTATAAATGTTTATTGTACGATATCACATTGTAATCCATATTTTATATTAAAAATAAAGCCCGCTGAGTTTCTTGCGCCCATTCTTCTCAGGTCTGAGGCAGTCTCTTTTGAATGGGTGGTAGTTTTTGACGTTCAATAAGTGATTTTAAATCCTATTTTGAATAAAAATATTTGAATGGTTGAATCTGGATTCGCCCCCTAAACAAATTCCTAGCTATGCCCTTATAATAAGGTACTATTTTTTAGATATTAGATAAGATAGTTTTATTTGGCATGGCATAGTTTTGTTTACAAATGTGCTCAATGATGGCAACTTATTCAAACTAGCTTTTTTGTCATTAGGAGTAAATAGTAATGTTTGTTTCACAAATGGTATTTAAGATTATCGTTAATGAAGATCTTGTAGGCAGTACGGTCAACAAAACAAGCGACAATTAACGTCTATTATCTCGAACTCGTGAACTCCCAATTGTGTAACCATTGAAGCCAATCATGACGACACACTGCCAAATTTCATTATGTTTGTGTGTTACACAAATGTAAAAGTCAACATATTTTTATATTCAACTGACCTATACACATTGTGACCACTGCTACGCATACCTCATGCCCAAATTAAAAATGGCTGCGCAAGAAAACCTTAGAAAATGAAGAAACAGTGAAGGATACAACTACCCTGTAAACAAGCATATACCATAGGTGTGACAGACAGCCCTTTATGCATGCATGGGGTGGGAGGGGATGCATGGAGGAAGGAACGCGACTGCACGTGCTAACATAGTTCAATGCATGACCGAACAACGGGCTCAAGTCTTTCAATCTCCAGCATCGCTTCCCGAAGCCTGCAGCAGTCTGAAAAGGCTGCAAGACTTCTGGTAAGAAAAGGCTATACAGCCTATCAAACTTACTAAACTGACATACTGCATTATTCAAATCTTTTGTTATCATGTACAGTTATGTTGTATGCGGGCGTACAGAGCGATTTTTAAATTAAGAACATTTCCAAGTAAGGCGGGATTTATATAAAAATATACAGGTTATTCGAAGTATTCCCGTTAGGTGACAGGGATAACTGCATTTTAGTGGAACAAAGCTCTAAATTAATATTGAAATAATATCGTTTTTCGTCTTAATTTTGAGATGATATTTAAATTGATACTTACTCTCTTTTATAAGCGTTTCTGAACGGAGTCACAATCAGTCACATTTGACTAGATTTTTCAAATGAAATATTAAAAAAAATATATATAAATGTAATATGATAATTTGTTACTCCCTCTTATTAATCTGTACTCTTAATTGACCATTTCTGAAATAGAACATACGTTTCTTCTGTATTTTTTTAGGTAAAGGTGACAACCCTAATAACAACACAAGGGACAACCCTAATAGCATCAGAACCCAGCAGGAATCGAGCCACGGCTTTCAAACGAATCTACTAATACACGGATAACATAGTGCCTACTTAAGTAAGTAACGGAAAAACCTTCTGGCACCTTTATCGGCATGTGTTTCATGTGACTCTATAAGTCCCGTCATACGGTCTATATATGTAGCTAGTACATAGTACCTGACTACGCGAGCGATAAGGTCGAAGTACCAATTTAGGACTCTTTATTATAATAATTGTTTTAAAATGTAATTCTCTTTTTAATTAAGGGTACTAATAGGGCTTGTCCTTATAACATGCGATAGTTTCGCAATTTGGATCCGGAAAATCTGATTACCAGGTAGGGCACCGGATACCTTAGTGGACCCAAAACGTATAAAATATAGCAATAATTGAATTAAATATTTATTAAATCTAAATATAGTGGGAACAATATAATATCTATGTTATACTTAGCTATTTTTAATTATTATTAAAGTACCAACACTTGCGTAAAAAATGCTACCTTGAGTAAGAAAATTATGTTTTTTTTCTACGTATAGATTCAAATAGTATTATTTTTGATGTCACTTTAGTAAAACACTATCACGACATCGGAAACAATAAGCGCTCTGAGAGAGAAGAAACTGCGCACGAAACTCCAATATAACTTTTTATTTTTATGTATGTATGTCATCATGTATGGCGGGTAGTAACTTGATCGTCGAAAGGTAGGACAATTTTGGAAATTCGAGCGCTCAAATCTAAATAATTCGATTAAGTATTTCTCATAATATTGACAATCGAAACAAAATTCCACTCACAGGTCCACGTTTGGCATTTAATAGCTAACATTAAGAACTGATATAACACGGATTGTATAGAGGCCAGTATACCGGCCATCCACCTTACCCTGCATCTTGTTTCTAATGTATGGCGATTGGCTTGGTAGCGATCAGATGTATGAAAAAGTTATTCAAATCTGGTTTGACCGCATCAACCAGGCTTTAGACACTGCTAATACTACGCAACAAATCGATAAATTGTCGCGAAAGTTGTTCTATCTGCACGATTGTGCATTCCGATGCGAATTGATAACGCGCGAAATATTATATTATATGCGAAACAAACATAACAACACGATATCAGTATATTTATAGATTGTTAGTTTACATTAAGTTTTGATAACCTATTTACATAAATTATGGTAAAAAAGAAACACTTACTTAATAAATAGTTTCTTGTTGATTATACAAGAATGCATGTTGACACAACACGAGATCTAAATGATGTCAACAACACTCTGATTCACCAAAAAACCAGGAAATCCCTTATAATTATATAAAGAATGACGTTAAATTTTGATAGCTTTACTGACCTGTCCGGTGGCTTTCTTGTAGCGGAGCGTTGCTTCCCGTACGAGGTCCCTCACCAAGAGGTCGCCAGCCCCACAAGGTACCAACACTCGAACAGAACCAAAACACACCGTCACTTTCATATTGACACTATTTTAATCACCACTTCACAACACTAGGCAACTTACGTTAACATATTAGTTTACCTGATAAACTAACAGCACTTCACTACCTTACGCACATGGCAAAGGTAGGCTTGCATCGAAACCGATTACTAAGAACCGTTGAAATTAAAAGAACAAAAACACTGCTATGTTCCTGTGTTTTCATAGCGCTCGATGGAAGCACCGTTCGCACGATTTCGATACACGCCTCACTCTGTGTCACTGATGGAATACTCTAATGACGAGACGTTAACATTTCGATAAGATTACGATTTACGCGGAATATTATTGTATAAAATCGCGCGGTAGCACCAACGGTTGTGCCGAGGCGCACCGTGTATGAATAAGAATTCGTTTAGTAGTAGAGGGGGTGAGGCAGCCGGCGGGTACAACCGGTTTCACGCTCAGCCAATGGGCGGCGGCGTCACTCACACTGCGGACTGGCAGCTGTATGTAGTGTTACCTAGTGCCGACTGCCGACTGCCGAGTGCCGAGCCTGTCGAGGGAGAACCGAATGGCGCGTCATACCTGAGTCCTGACGGCGGGTCATGGGTCCAACTCTTAATTAATATACACGATTCACTGCGACAAAGAAATTAAGTCAGAATACTTAAATTGGATTTTTAAACCACTGTTTGAGATATTATACGGGATGTAGTCGTTAAGTGTGACCCGGCGATTATTCCGTAGGTAACGAACTGTTATAAATATCAATAACCTTTTGGAATGATGTCGAAAGAACATAACCTTATCAATAAAATGACATCAATAACTTTAAAAATCAAAAATTTTTTTAAATGATAATAAGGGACGAGAAGAGCCGGTCGTATAGCTGATGGTAATTGATACGCCCTGCCCATTTCAATGCAGTACCGCTCAGGATTTTTGAAAAATCCAAAAAAAATTAATGGCACTAAAATTGCGCTCGTCACCTTGTGACATAAGATGTTAAGTCTCAATTCATCAGTAATTTCACTAGCTACGGCGCCCTTCAGACCGACAAGGAATAATGTTTGCTTCACGGCAGAAATAGGCGCCAAAGAGAAGTCACCAAAATGTTAATTAAAAACTCCCATACATTTAGTATGAGATTAGAAAGGTTATAGTTTCCTTATTTTAAAAGGTTATTTAGCTTAGTAGGAAACTGTTTATAAACCTAACAAAGTAATAAAACTAGTTGAATAATATTTATTTCTTAGTACTCGAAGTAACGTCATTGTTGCACGATACAATGACCTTTCTACTAATCTCATACGTCTTAATGTATGGAAGTGTTTAATATCAATTTCGTATTAAGTGTTTAATTAGTATTTTAGAAAGTTATTAATGTACCTTTACTGATTAGGTAACGTACTTTCGATATCAATTCAAAGTTTTTTGATATCTGTAATAGTGACGGAATAATCGCCTGCTCACATTTAACGGTTACACCCTGTATAAGAAGGAGTAAGTAGGTAAAAGTATATCTTTATTTTTATTTATTTATTCAAGGTCCACCTGTAACATAAATTTCAAAAACCGTATTCCTGTAATTACAGGTGAACACATCATGCACGTAAACATACAAACAATTTAGTTCTTAATTATATAAAAGTAAATTGAAGTCCTATAACGCTAACATGTCAAAACAATATAAAAAGATAAATGAATTCCACAAATCATTACAAGCTACAATACAGTCTCTTCAATACTTCTGTGAATGTTTGCGTTTTGTGACTGTATACCTTTGATTTTTCTTTTTGTTATTATTGTATTTGTGAAACATGTGTTAGGACGCATCTACATTTATATTTTGTATCTCTTTCCTATATTGTTCAGTTCTTGTGATGTGTTTGTTATGTTTCCTTGTAATAATAAATAGGTAAATAAATAAATATTCACTAAAATACAATATAGGTACAATATATTTTATCAATGCGTTTTTTTATTATTAAGTCATTACATTTTACTAATCAGTGTCAGGTTTCTCTTAAATTGTGCTACTGTATCTGCAAAAACATCTATAGATCGCTTGTTTGAAATTATAGTGTTGTATTGACGCAATAGCCTATTCAGTGGTGAGTTAAATCCGAGATTTGAGTTTGCTCGATCAGGTATAAACGGTTTATATTTTGCCAGTTATGAACTTCTTGCAATAGAAAATGCATTTAAGAGGAGATGTCTACTAAATTAAATTCAATAGTACTGAGGAAAAGTTATACATAATAGAATTTTGAATAAGTTTCCCTTTGATGTATGTACCTATTTAAGCTTTGAACTTTATGAGAGATATTGCCAATATGTTTTCAGGAACCTTAAATAATAAAATAAATCGCTATTGCCAGTAAATTATCTTTTGTGCTTACTTAGCCTAGAAGGGGGTAATTAACAGTTCTGTATATCCTTGTTTCTGGTATCAATACTATATTTGTCACATGTACACATGCACAAAATATTTAACTTTTTAAAGTTTGTACGGTAAGTATAGGTACTTACTACCCTCCTCGTGCGTTCTTTTAGTGTTATGTTGTTTGTTAATAAAATAATTACTCTGTATAAAAAGCAATACTTTTAGTGTTAATATTGTGGGTATTTGTAAATTATTTAGTTTGTTATGTTGTTCATATAATTATTAGCACCTAAATGTTTATGCTTTTGTTTTGTTTTTTTCTATATAATTAGTATATGTAGTTTCAAGTTGTTTCCTTTTTCTTTTATAATTAATTAGTTACATAATATTATGTGTATTCCGACGAGCTGTACACGGTAAAACTCGAATGAGTTTATGTATGTACAAGAATTTTAATAACTACATTATGTAATTTGTTTATAAGAAATAAGTAAATATATGACATAATATGACGAAACGACAGAAGCGCCCCCATTTATCAACCAACTTGATGCGTTGTGTGTAGGTACTAGGTACCTACTTGATGAGTCACTCAGTAACAATGAATAAGGACATATTTACAAATTTAAGTTTAACAAGATGATTGTTATCTTATGTAGTACAACCAAATGTATAAATGTGTAGGAAGGTATGTAATCTTACTACATGGTTAAGTTCAAACAGCATACATTACAAGCAAGACTTGTATGTAAAACGGTTTTTTCCATCACCATCATCTAACAGATCAAAGATGGCCGTTCGGTCTACTATTTGATAGACAGGGTCCTCTCTTTTTGCCTCTTACGAATTCACTGAAATAAATAAATAACGAATTGTACAATAAATTCGAATAAAGGTTAATTCCTAGCCATTTAATTAAAAATGGGTTCCAAACCTTGATTACAACACTATAATTTTACCACATATTAATTACCATATATTTTCACCATAAAATTTACCACGTATAAATTTACTATGTAAATTAGGTACCTTTCCAAATAAGCGTGGCTGTGTACGTATAGAGTATGCCACTCTGAAAGAATAGAATTGAAAAAAAAATCGTTCGTTAGTAGTTCGTTCAAAGATATAATGACAAATAAAATCTACTACGATTTTAATTATTATAATAATTATGACGACCCATATAGCTGAATTGTTAGTGACCCTGACTTCTAAGCTAGAGGTCCCGGGTTCGAATCCCGGTAGGTGCAATCATTTATATGATCAATATGGATGTTTGTTTCCGAGTCAGGGATGTTTATATGTATTTATGTATGTGTAAGTAAGTATATTAAATATATCGTTGTCTTGTACACCCATTGTACAGGCTATGCCTAGTTTGGGGCAAGATAATTTGTGTAAAAGTGTGTCAATTTAAATATATAATATTTCAGGGAAAAAGTCTTTAGCATTTAGTGTATATAAACGTCTAATGAGATATCTTTGGCTGTATGTACTATTTGTATCTGGTTGGTATTGACGGCATTAGAATGTAACCTACATTTCAAAAAATAAACCATATATTTTAGGGGAGATTTGGAGAAACGAGTAAACGGGTCACCGAAAGATAAGTAATCGCCGCAGCCCATCTCTTGTACCACCAGAGGATTCACAAGAGCATTGCCGAAAAGTTTGTTACAAATAAAAATTATTGGACCTAATGCAGTTTCAGTAAGGGGAGCTCAAAGTTATTTTATAAAATCGGCATATCAGTAGTTACTTCATACCTGCAGAACTGGGAATTAACAATTTTAAGGGGACTTGGACAGATCTCACCCATTTGAAAAAAGGTCGATATTTGGATGCCACACGAGCTCACTGATGGAAACCTTATGAAACGTGTACTAATTTGTGATTCCACATTGAGACGTAATTAAAGCTATCCGTTTTTAAAGAAAAGAAGCAGAATAGATTAATAGGCCAGGAATATTAGTTTAGTGTGCGTGACAAGCTACATCTTACACTCGCGATTTGTTACACTTTGTGTTAGTGTGCGTGAATTGATTAAAATAGAGATTAGCTCTAAACTGAATTTTTTCGACGTTTTCATAGTTTGGCTGGAAGATGGTCATGCAGCCGCCATGTGA
This sequence comes from Leptidea sinapis, assembly GCF_905404315.1. Classification (NCBI taxonomy): domain Eukaryota; kingdom Metazoa; phylum Arthropoda; class Insecta; order Lepidoptera; family Pieridae; genus Leptidea; species Leptidea sinapis. The sequence continues at coordinate 7,445,014 of NC_066305.1, read as the reverse complement.
CCCTGTCCATGCACCTTCAGATTTCCTTCTGTTTCGATCTCTCCAGAATTCTTTAGGCAGTGGAAGGTTAACATTTTACAGCAACGTGACCTACAAGGCAAGGCAAGGCATTTTTGCAATAGCAAAAAAAAATGGCAATGCAAACAGTAATTATTTTTTTAAAGTTTATCCCCAACCTAATAATATAATAATAAATAATAAACTAAACTCCGCTACTTGATATGTTTGTATATTTGCAAGTAAATTAGACATCTTGAAGTGGGATGTAGCCGACCAGGTACAATCATATTCAATAATTAATTAGTAACAAAAATTGTGTATGAAATAAATTATCATAAACGTAACTAGTAGTAGCATAGAATATTTAAAAGTACTTACTCGGGTTGTAAAAACGCATTATTTTATTGTGTTGTTTAAATAAATTATATTATTATTGTTTACAAGAGCTGACCCGGCAAACGTTGCTTTTCGCTCGTGTTGCCATATATACGTACCCCGCGCTCGCTCATTGCATGAATTGTCAAATTATGAAATGAAATGTTATTGACTGAATTATTTGTATTGTGAATACTTATATAAGTATATTTAAGTCAAAAAGTAGTAGTATTATTCCAAAATGTTCAGTAGTTCTCGCAGTATAATCGAAGGAAAAAAACGACTCTCCATTTATTAGTATAGATTATTATCCCTACTAATATTATAAATGTGAATGTAAGTTTGTTTGTTACGCTTTACGCCTAATCCACTGGACTGATTTTAATGAAATTGTAATTGTCAGACAGAGATAGGCAAGAGCTTTTACCGCGAACCTTTTATAGCCAATAAAAGGCGTGGCCTGGTTGAAATAGGGGTGGGAGTTTTATGAAAGTTCGATTATCGAAGATAACACCGACTTAGTACTTAGACAGTTATAAGTATTAAATAAATGTTGGTTCTACCGTTTTTAAAATTTAGACCTGTGTGGGTTTGAAAATGGTGGATGAAATTTCTGTAGTTGGTAGCTCATAAAAATGTGTTAACCAGCTGTGGTTAACACATTTTTATAATTACGACGATTTGATTGATATGATAAACCCAACATTTCAAAAATCCATTTCAAAGCTTGATAAAGAGTTTTATAACTTATAAGGTGTATAGTTTAGAAGAAACATCAGTATACTATCCTGAAGTAAGTAGATGTGTTATAAAATCGTATCGTGACTGCTCCTAATCATCATTCAGGTCGCATAAAAGCCACATAAGTATTGTTAAATAGTAAAACCATTATTTAAGAATTCTAACACGTCTTGTACAATAACTACATAATTCTTGGACAATAAAACAATTTGTTATGTTTTTAAAGTGATAACCATCACTTCTAGGACTAATACACACACAAAATTTTATGAACGATGCGGGACTAGAACCCACGAACTCCGGCGTTCCGTCCCGGTGCTCTAACCAACTGAGCTTACCGTTCGAGTGACGTACTCTTTTTTTAAATATGTTGTATGACTGTTATGTATGTTTTTCAAATTTTATTTGTGTATTAATCCTAGAAGTGAGGGTTATCACTTTAAAAACATAAGCTCGAGAGATAATTTTGAGGCTAAAAAATTCAAGTGGTGTTGATGTAAGTCCCCAAACTGCAAAATCGACTGCATGAGTACAGCCTACGAGCTCGACGCCCAATTAGGTGCCCACCGATACGTCACGGGAATCGCGCTCGTCGAAATGAATGGTGTTGAGAACGCAGAACATGGACCCAGGTACAATGAGATAAAATTATGTTTTCGGATGAGTCGCGATTCGGGTTTAGGCCTGATACAAGAATAGTGCGAGTGTGCCGTCGGCCCGGAAATACTGAAAGGCTCAGGTGCATTCAGGAAGTTCATCCATACAGCGGCTCAACAGTTATGGTATGGGCGGGTCTTATGAAGAACAGGCGAACTGAGCTCGTTTTTGTAAATGGAAACATAAACGTTGAAAATTACGTTGAGAATATTCCCAGACCTTATGTCCATCCATTTGCACAAACCTTTGGCTCCGATTATACGTTAATGCATGACAATGCGCGTTCACCAGTCAATACTTGGCAACGGAGAACGTCCGGGTATTGCCCTGGCCTGCACAATCGCCAGACCTCAATCCTATCGAACACGCATGGGATATGCTCCAGAGACGTGTTTTGAAGGACTTGGACGGAGTGACAACAACCCAACAGCTGAAGGATTTGCTACAATTCCATTGGGAGCGAATACCGCAAGATGACATAAACAGTCTCATTAATTCAATGAATAATCGTTGCCGACAAGTTCTGAATAGCAGAGGAGGCCATACTTTCTATTAAATTATCCCATTCTTTCACAATAAATTCATTTTCTTTAGAAATTTCGTTTTGTAAAAAAAATATTTAGTTGCTTATGTACCTTAGTTTCTGCAGTATATTCTTAAATTGTTAATTTCTGTTATTAAATGAACTTATAAAGGCATCAGCTGTTATTTTTAGGGTCCGTTATAGTGTGAAAAACCATCCTAAAATTTAAATTAGTAGATACATGTTGCTTAGACTTTTTCGATCGACAGAATCTGTTGCACCATAGTGCAAGACAACACTATATTGAATACTGGTATACTTACTTAAACATACATAATATAAACATCCCTGACTCTGAAATAAACATCTATATTCATCATTTAAATTCTTGCACCTACTGGGATTCGAACCTGGGACCTCTATAGTTCAGGGGGCAGGGTTACTCACTACTAACCACTAGTCTATGTGGATAGGGGACAACCAGGCGAGTGTCGGTTTTTGGGATTTTAATGGTCAAAACTTTCAGCTGAAATTAGTTTGAAACATATTTTGTGAACGGAATCGAAAAGATTTATTTCATTCTAAGACAGACAAGTATATCAGGAACGTAGCAAACCTCACAAAAAAAACGTACACCTCAAAAGCCGGCAACGTTCCTGTGATGCCTCTGGTGTTACAAGAGAATGTGAGCGGCGGTTATCACGTAACATTTGGTGACCCGTACGCTCGTTTGTCCTCCGACTCCATTAAAAAAGCAAGTGTGATTATATCAAATATGTATAATAATCCACGCGCGTTGAGATAGGGACTCGCCGCCATCATTGTGACGTCATATCTAGGCAGACAAACATCACCAAAACTTGGTAGTTTGTTCGTTATCGCAAATCCCTTTTCTAACAAGCGGGGTAGTAAGGTAAAGTTGTAGGCATCGGTGATTAGAGTATATATAGGCACATACACACTTCTAAAGTAGGTAGTTATAACGTTTGAATAATATGTTAACCCTATTGTCTCATTCAAATTATATATATATAATGGTAATTTATTATGTAGTAACATACACATAATTAACATTAATAATATCATAAATGTAAAGGAGGAGGCGGATCGGTCGAGGAGGAGGCGGATCGGTCGATCGGACAAAGTGACGTGTTTCTTGAGTGCTCCCTAACACTTTAATTGTATTTAATTATTTTGAGTAGTGTGAGGATGTTTACGGTGTAAAATACTAAATTTTGAAGTTAAATTTAAAATATGTGACAATCCAGTTTATAGAATCCTTATTTCATCGAGTAATATTAGTATTAATATTTCAATATTGTGTTTCGAGTGTCATGGTGTCAGTGAGCGGTTGTCTCCGTAAAAGTTGAAATCAAAAGATAAGTAAAAATTATAAATCAAGTCTGTTTTACATTAGTTTTATAATGAAGTTTAGTATCGATACTTCAAATACAGGCGTTACTTCACAGAAATTAACCGTTTCATCCGGCACTAAATACCTTTGAACTCCGAGTGCAATCTTCGACGTTTCATTAGGGTTTCATTAGATTACTGTTACAACAAGGTGATATTGATAACTATCATAATAATTAAACAAACACAACAAACACAAGGGCTATTCATTACAACGTGAAATCAACAGTGACGGTATTATTTAACTAAATTCAACCATTGTGATTTTTGCGCTCAAAGACACTAAGTAAATTTGTGTTGGTGTAAAATAACTTGCGTCGGTAGTTCAAAATCCGTGCTTAATCTTTATGACGTCTGAGCCTATATTTGACGTGGGCTTGTAGCTTGTCACTTCACACATTTCAACCCGGTTATTAATTATTGAATAGCTTTGTTGTTTGACATCGGACTAACGTGTTGATGATTACGGTTCCAATCTTGTTTTTTTTTTTTTTTTTTTTTTTTTTTTTTTTTTTTTTCATTTTTGTAGATATAACGTGTTTTTATTTATATGTTTTGGCCAATTTTAATTTTATTGTTGTTTATTTCATTGGAATTTTATTTGAATCCTTACAGGTACATAATTTATTTTGTATTTTAATTTTTATTAAGGCTTTTTTTGTAAATAATTGATTGTCCTTTTACATATAATTGATTGAGCATAGATCATAATATTTTCCTATTGTAAATAATATTATAGCAGGATGTATACCAGATCAAAACGAAGGAATATCTGCGCAACATGCACACACACTATAAAAGTGAAAGAATATTTGGAATGTACTAATTGCAATAACACGTTTGACTTAAAATGTGCTAGCATTACTTTAAAAAGATACAATTCAATGTCGACCGATAAGAGACTCAAATGGAAATGTCATAAATGTAGGAAAAGCTCTACACAGGAAATAAAAAATCTTTCAAATACTGAACAGCTGACACAAAGTATCTCGTTAGATAAAACCATTTCAAATATTAGTAATTTATCCAGCAAGAATACTCTCACACTACATAATCAATCATTAGAAAATATAACATTTTGTAGTTCAATGAAAGACCTACATAATTCAACATTCAGAGATGTCAGCACATGTAGTTTACCAGATCTTGGTACTGTCGAAAGCTCACAGGTTTTAGACCTTAAACAGGACTTAGCAACCCTATCTGGGCAATTAGAAAGTGCTCATGAAGAAATTGCCCAACTAAATATAGAAAACACAAAACAAAGAAAGTTAATTGAAGAAAATGAAAAACAAATAAAATTACTTAAAACATTGCTAAGCGACGGTAATTCTTCAATCAACTCCACACCGCTACGAACAAAAACAAAGAAATCTAAACGCACACCGTCAGTAAAATCCTCTATACAGAACAATATAATATCTCATAAAGCAATAGAACAAATACCAATTAATTTAGAAAATGCACCAGCAGTACCACTAAATTCTGAATTTAATAAAAAACTCGCTCAAAAAAGTACCAATATTCAAAGAAAATCAGGAAGAAAAATTTACATTATAGGAAGTCAACAATCTAAAAATTTATCCTCAGCGCTCATTCAGTCGAGAAGAACTAATCCGTATGAAAAATATACAATTGAAGCGTTCATCAAACCCGATGCAACGACAGGGGACATCCTCAAATCTTGTGAGTTGTATGATTTTTCCTGTAACGACAAATTAATATTAACTGTAGGTGAAAATGACTGTGATCCAATTAAAATATCATCTGACTTATATACAAAAATAAATTCTCTACCACAAGTCCATATTATTGTAACTAGTGTGACTTTCAGTAGGCATTTGAATGAACTGAAACTTAATGACATGTTGCGATTGATATGTAACAAGTTTCCTAATTGTACGTTTCTTAATCTCGATGAAAACATTTATCGAAATAACACGCCGTATTATAATATATGCCATAAAATAAATCTCGTAATTGACCAAATAGACTACAATAAAAGGTTTTTGAATTTCAAAAAACAAAGACACATAAATCGTTCCACACTAAAAGGAACGATACCATATTATTTTAAGAAAGTGACTCATGGCGTAACTTCAAAAAATGATCAAACTTTAAATTCATCTCAGGATGCACCAAAGAAGGGAACAATTCCTTTTTATTTTAAACCAAATAAAGTTGATGACAGCAAAAATGGGGAAAAACTGTTTTTTCGTGCCAAAAATTAATAATTCAACATGCACTTGTAAAGTTCTTCACCAAAATGTTGCTGGCTTTCTAGCAAAGAAAGACTTAATAGAAATCATGGTTGAAGATCTGCAAAATACAGATAAAATTGACATACTATGCTTCACGGAAACATTCATTCCAAAAGGGCATGAAAGTAATATAAAACTAAATGGGTATCTGTTAGCATCAAATTACAGTAGAATAAAAAGAAGGGGTGGTGTTTGTATATTAACATCACAAGGGATAGGATCAAAAAATTTAGAATACCTACATACTTTGTGTGAACCGAAAGCATTTGAATGTTGTGGGATAGACATAGTGGACAAAAATTTGTTTATCATTTGTATCTACAGGACACCTGATTCTGATGTAAGTATATTTTTTGAAAAACTAAGAACCGTGCTTCAGAAATACTGTAAAAAGAATAAAAAAATTATTATATCAGGAGATTTTAATATTAATACACTGAATTGTAATAAAATCTCTCAACAGTTAAAGCAAATCGTGCAAAACTTTAACTTTAGATTACATATTAATCTACCAACGAGAAATAGCACATGCATTGATCATATAATAAGTAATATTGATGGCGCTATAGGTTCTTTACATAATTACGATATTTCTGACCATAACACAGCACAAATTCTAAGTTTCGAAAGTGTTAACATTAAAAATAAAATATCTATGTTTATGTACAAACGTAATTATAGTAATTATAATATTGAGATATTCAAAAATTACCTAAAAAGCTTGTCGTTCAATGAAGTCTATGAAGAAAAAAATTTCAATAACGCTTTTAGCAAATTTCATTCCTTAGTAACTCTATTACATAGACTTTGTTTTCCGAGAATAAAAATTAAAAATATGGAATCCAATGGAAAGCCCAAATGGATAACTAAAGGTATTCGAATAAGCTGTAAAATAAAAAGAGTATTAAGATATAGAAAATGTAGGAAAAAAGACGATAGCAATAAGAATAATTATTTGAAATATGCAAGAACACTTAAATATTGTATTGCCACATCAAAAAAATTGAGTAATACCCATTATGTAGCAAACAGTAAAAACATATGCTATGCGACGTGGAGAATTATTAAAAATGAAACAAAAAGTAACAATAGTGACACTTGTATAGAATCAGTTATAGTAAATAATAATGAGATTAATAATACTAAAGATATAGCAAACAGTTTTAATGATTATTGGATAAATTTGACTAACAGCAGTGATAAATGTCTGACAAAGCGAAAGTTGAAACCTTGTATAAATCAAAATAAAACTGGAAGTAGTATTTTTCTCAATCCAGTAACGGAAAACGAAACATTAAAAATAATACAATTGTTGAGGAATACTAAAGCAGTAGGCTATGATGAAATTCTCACAAAAATTATTAAAATATGCAAAGATGAACTAGTACCAGTTATAACATACCTAATCAATTTGTCGTTTGAAACTGGTGAATTCCCAGACGCACTAAAATTATCGGTGGTCAAGCCACTACATAAAAAAGACGATAAAAAACAACTTAATAACTACCGCCCAATCGCACTCGTATCTATTTTTTCAAAAGTCTTTGAGAAAGCAATGTATGGTCGTTTAACAATTTTTTTTACAAAAAATAATATAATAAACAAGCAACAATTTGGCTTTCAAAAAAACAAGTCGACAACATTAGCTGCATTTAAACTGGTTAACAAAATAGCAGAAAATATAGATTCAAAAAAACCAACGTGTGTAATATTTTTTGATATGAGCAAGGCTTTTGACTTCGTATCACACACCATCTTGTTGGATAAGTTGGAGCAAAATGGCGTTAGAGGACCAGCTCTTAACTGGATGGAGTCCTACTTAAAAGACCGTAAGCAATGTGTGGAGATCAATTCTATCGACGAAAAGGCTACCATAATTGCCCAACAATCAAACTTTAAATTAAATAGATTTGGTGTTCCGCAAGGAAGCGTCCTTGGACCATTATTATTTTTAATTTATATTAATGACCTGCCTAGTGTGACAAAAAATGACTGTTATTTATTTGCCGATGATATATCAATAATTATGACATGTAATAATAAAAATGAGATTGATATTTATGAAAGTGAAATTAATAATGAAATTAATACAGTGGTAAATTGGCTAGAGGATAATAATCTTCAAGTTAATATTAAAAAAACCTCATTTATGCAATTTAGTTTAAGTAACCGCTCTAATAACTATAGCCTTAAGATAAATTATACAAATACCCAAATAGAAGAAGCTTTGCATGTTCAATTTTTAGGAGTACTTCTAGATAAAAATCTAAAATGGAAAGAGCATGTAGACATGGTATGCCAAAAAATTGATAGATATGTTTATGTGTTATATAGATTGCGTAAAACGGCTTTACAAAGTACAGTCCTGGCAGCTTATCATGGTTATGTCGCATCAGTACTTCGATATGGACTAATCTTGTGGGGAAACTCTAGCGAGGCTAATAGGGCTTTCATGGCCCAAAAGAGATGCTTAAGAGCTATGACAGGAGCTTTTTACTTTGATTCGTGTGAACCACTGTTTAAAGAATTACGTATTCTTCCATTTCCCTGTATGTATATATACGAAATATGTATCTTTGTCAAACAACATGACCATTTATTTACAAAAGCAAGAGATATTTATCCGAGAAATACAAGAAACGGTGACAGACTGGTGATTGCACACAAATTTCATAATGCATCCTACGGAAAATGTAGCTATGTCATGTGTATAAAAATATTTAATAAACTCCCTCCAAGCTTACGCGTATTACCCGTCCAACGATTTAAAAAGGATCTTTTTACATGGCTTATAGATAAATGTTTTTATTCCATAAATGAAATGTTGACACATTAGGTTAAATTAAATTGACTTTAAAATATATATTAATTCTAGTCTTTAAATAATGACATTTAAAATAATAATTATAATTTAAATTAACCTAAGTGCTTAAAATATAGAGTTTGTTAATCAATTATAATAATAACTAGAATTTTGTTAATAGTAATTTTGCATGCCAGAAATGGCCGATAACATTGATACATTAAAACTACTTACACCCATTGTTACATGTTTTCTAGCAAAATAAAGAATTTATTATTTATTATTATTATTTATTTAAAATGTTGACATTTGATAGGTTGCTAAATCGCTATCTTTTTATTTATTTTATAACTCAGCCAATTATTTGGCAACCCGGTCCACTGCTTCTATTGGGCAGGTTAGTAAGTCGATTAGCACTGCTTCTATTGAGCAGTCTTATAGTTTAGTTTCTGGTTTGGAATATGTTCCAAATTATTTAAATTAGTCAATAAGACAATAGGGGACTCCTCTAGCAATATAAATACACAATGTACAAGTAATAGTAAACATAATAATTGTAAAGTTATAAACCTGATGCACCACAATATGCAAGGATTGTTAGGTAAAGAACTGGTACTGAAGTTACTAATGAACCATGAAAATATTGATATCTTATGTCTTACTGAACACTGGCTTAGAAAATATGAGCTCATTTTGAACTCCAGTCATCGGGTGGCAAGTGTGTTTAGCAGAGAAAAGGCAACACGTGGCGGCTCTCTTATTCTTATAAGTAAATCATTTAAATTCAAAGACCGTAAATATATTGTGGGCCTCTCTGTTGAACGTACCATTGAAATAGCCTGTGCAAAGCTTGAGTGTGCCATTGTTGTAAGCATATACAGACCCCCCGATGCATTATATGAGTTATTTGAGAGTGTATTGGAGGAGGTTCTATCAAAATTATCAGAATCTAAAAAATATATTTTGATTTGTGGTGACTTTAATATTAACTTATTAGAAAAATCCACCACAAGTATTAGATTCAAATCTTTGTTTAAATCATATAGTTTATCAAATATTTTCTTAGAACCAAGTAGAGTAACCAGCACCATCTAAAAGCTGTATTGATAATATTTTTACTAATTATAAACCTATTTCTCAATCAATAATTAGTAAACTGAGCTCAGACCACTTTGGTCAATTAGCCTCTTTTAATATTGAAGGAAACAAATGTACTTCAACTAAAAAGTTTATGTTTGTTCCGGTAAACAATAGGCGAATGGAGAAATATAGAGGCAATGTTTCAGAAAAACTCTCAAACTTGTTTTTGAATTATAACAGTTCTCCAAATGGGATGTATGGTAAGTTATTTAAAATAATTAAAACAGAGTTTGCTTCTATATTTACGTCAAAGACAGTCAACTCGGGTGGTCTCTTGTCATTCAATGAATGCCAATTCATAGGAGCAGACAACGGTTATATGAACTGTATAATGAGAGATCATCATGTAATCAGGCTGTATATGTGAAAAAATATTCAAAATTATTTAAGAAAGTATGTACTATTGCTAAGTCAATGCATATTAGAGAAATAATTAAAAATGCTTCAAATAAAATAAAAATGACTTGGAAAGTGATTAACTGGGAATCTGGAAGAGCAAAAGACTGCAAGTTTGAATATAATCTAATAATAAACAATACAAAAATCCACTCTGAGCAGGAAGTAGCTTCTGCTTTTGAGAAATTTTTTTCTGACATTCCAGTTTCCATCTCAAGCACCCTTGTCTCCTCCACCAGTGTTGCCGAGTCACTTCTTTTGGAAAATGTTAAGGAATGTAAACAAAATTTCAAATTCAGTGTTGTTAGCCCAGCAGAAATAATTAAAAAGAAATGAAAAAAACTGCTGATATATGGGGCATATCTGTAAAAATAATAAGTTCTGTTATTGACGTCATAGCACCATATCTAGCACTTTTTAATAGCTGTATTGAACATGGCGTGTTTCCTGATCTTCTGAAGTATAGTTATAATTTTTGAAAAAATTATTTTAAGCCAAATGCTTACTCACTTTAACACTTATAAGTTACTTAATATAAAACAATTTGGCTTTACTAGGGGACGCTCGACTACGGATGCAGGTGTTGAACTCATCAGGAATATTTTTGAGGCCTGGGAGGAATCACAGAATGCACTTGGTATCTCCTGTGATTAATCTAAGGCTTTTGATTGTGTTCAACATTCAACGCTGGTCGGGAAGCTATGCCACTATGGTATAAGAGGATCTGCACTCGATCTTCTGATCTCATATTTAAATAATAGGATTCAGAGGGTCGAGGTGAATGGCAGGAGATCTCCTGGGACTCCTAACGGTATGGGGGTACCACAAGGGTCTATTCTTGGACCCTTCCTCTACCTAATTTATATAAATGATCTACCTAACCTTGTAAAAAAAAAACACAAGGTGGTATTGTTTGCGGATGACACTTCACTTATATTCAAAGTGAAACGAAGCCAAGTTTCGTATGACGAAGTAAACAATGCTCTATCTGACATCGTGTACTGGTTTAGCGCCAATAACTTATTGTTAAATAATCATAAAACCAAATATATTAAATTCACCGCGCCAAATGTCAAAAATGTAGATGCGAATATTTTATTAAATGGAGAGGTGGTAAAACCAGTGGAATCTGCTATATTTCTTGGCATTACTCTTGATTCCAAATTGCAGTGGAGCCCCCATATTGAAGGATTGGCGAATAGGCTTAGTTCTGCAGCATATGCGGTTAAGAAAATTAGACGGTTAACTGACATAGATACGGCGAGATTAGTATACTTTAGTTATTTTCATAGTATTATGTCCTATGATATATTGTTATGGGGCAGTGCGGCCGATATTAATACTATCTTTGTGCTGCAGAAGAGGGCTATTTGCGCGATTTATTACCTAGATCCTAAAGAATCATTAAGAGAAAAATTTAAAATAAACATTTTGACTGTTGCTTCTCAATACATTTTTGATAATGTTTTGTATGTTCATAAGCACATTGAGGAATTTTCTAGAAACTGTGACATTCATAATGTTAACACGAGGAACAAACATAAACTTGTTATGCCTACTACTCGGTTGAGACTCAGAAAATGTACAAAACAAATGTGTTACGAAATTTAAAAGAATTGTTAAAAAACGTTTGTTTGGGAAAGGTTATTATAGCATAAACGATTTTCTTAATGACACCACGGACTGGGAATGAAGCGAACACCCTCAGGCTCTTTAATTATAAATGTTTATTGTACGATATTACATTGTAATCCATATTTTATATTTAAAAAAAAGCCCGCTGAGTATCTTGCGCCCATTCTTCTCAGGTCTGAGGCAGTCTCTTTTGAATGGGTGGTAGATTTTGACGTTCAATAAGTGATTTTAAATCCTATTTTGAATAAAAATATTTGAATTTGAATTTGAAATTAATCACAATTAAAATAATGTATTTTCCTATTAATTAAGGGACTGGACCGATGACCCCACTCTAAGAGCCCTTCAAAACAAAAGAGACACAGTAAATACTTTTAGTCCAGTAATCAATCAAGGATTGGGTGTTCATTCCACAAATAGTAACTTGAAACTGTGGCTTAGCTAATCAATATAACCATGCCAACTCATTTGTTTGGACACGCTACGTGACTACTGAATTATCTTTTAGCCCACTTTGATAGCGTAATTTACGAAGCATTAAAATAGTAAATATTGTATTACTAAAACGAATATATATTGCTGTATAGCGACTTTTTTTTTTATATGGTTAGCTATAAAAAGACTTGACTTAAAAACTTCGATTGAATATAAATTTCAATTTTATATTTTTTTATGATTATGGTTAAGTCTTTCTATTTGCGCCACGCCTATATACGTATATGTAGTTTGGCAATAAATTTTGGTACAAATGAAAATGCATTTTTTTATGACGTAATGAAGTTAAAAGTGATATAATTTTATTTACAAAATAATTATTATTGAATAAGTAATATTGAATTTGTAAACAGTAATCCTTAACAGGTGGAACTGTACTCTCGAAATTGTTGATGATGGTTGTCGAAGTGGTCGTAAAGTGTGGGCTTTATGAGAAAGCTCATGGTCGCTCAGAGGGCAGCGAAGAGAGCTTTTCTCGAAGTGCCGTAGGAGAGCGACAGATGATTGCGAAACTAAAGTGGTAGTGGGCAAAGCACGTAGCTCGACGGACAGATGGCTGTGGGGACCGTAAAGTCCTCGAACGGCGTACCGGAAGACGCAGTGTTGGTAGGCCCTCACAAGATGGACCGACGATCTGGTCAAGATTGCCAGAACAGTTTGGGCAGTGCAGGACCGATCGTCGTGGAGATCTTTGGGAGAGGCCTTTGTCCAGTGGACGTCTTCCGGCTGAAATGATGAAGAATCATTCTATTTTAAATAAAAAATTTAAATAAATTAGAATGATTTTCCTTTGGCTTTAATGCACACCTTTAAGGCGCGGTCATACCTCAATATCCACAAAAATTGGTTTTTTGGAGAGTCGATTATAACATAACGCAATGTAAATATTCCGACGCAAAAAATACATTACAAAAAGAAGGACTTAAAGAAAAATTTTAACCGAAAAGAATATTTATATATAATTTGAAATATCCAATAAAAAATTTGGAAGTTGCTCCCCAAAAATAAACTTTGGAGTTAAAATCTCTGAATTTTCAGCGATAACATTATTTTTTTTTTAAATTTAATAGAATTAGTATTTTTCTAAAAGTTTAACCGAATAATTATTCAAATTAATATGTATATTTTGAATGAATAAAAGAAAACCAGTAAAATAAATGTCCATTTGCAGCGCTTACAATCGTATTCAGTCCGCGCCTTAACCTGTCTGGCCACGAATCTCTGGATTTACGCACATTTTCCATGGGAATTTTGCTCTAGAGGTTTTGCAAATCGAACTCAAGTCTTTTAGGCCAGCTGGCTAACTAGCAGGCCATGTCTTGAAAAACTGACCATTAATTTGTCGTCCGTAGAGTTCCGATCTAGGCTAGACGAGGGCCAGAATTCAGCTCTTAAATCCAGAACGTTGACTTCCATGCAAGCTTGGGTAGTTTGTGATTTGTGACCAGGTGCAATTCTACTGAAAAAGCATATTGCTGAGAGGTTTCGCAGCATGGTTTTAGACAGTCCTTACACTTTGACTGAAGTTCACTCCATTTCCATAAAATAAAGCTTGTAACACCTTGATAAGACATCCCCCAAACCATAATTGATGCAGGATGATGACCACCATTCATTTGACTTACAAGAACACTTACAGAAACTTCCATGGGGTTTTGAACGTACTCTTTCTAATTTAGCTCTTAGAGTGGTGGCGCTCTTCAATTGTGAAAAAATAATTACTAGTGAAAAGGATATTTCTGTGCTCTTCACTCGCCCATCGGGACAACAAGCATTTTGATCAAGTCACTCTCTTCGTGTGAATTGTGTTAAGTCATTAAAGATACGCTATAGAGTCAACGTAATAAAATATTTTGTGTCCTTATTATATAGTTCGACGTGGTTTTTTAGTCCTAGAATCACGCGGCGCCCCAATCTCTTATGGTCTTCTAAAGATGTGTTTGTATATCTATTAATAGTACGATATATTACCTATTACTTCCATTATTATTAATTATAATAAAATAACATCACTATAATAAAAATTAAAAGTTATAAGCTTTAAAAGGTCCAATCAAAATTTTATGCCCATTTCAAATAGGTATATATAAATTTAAAAATATAAGGGACGAAATTTACTTATGTTGGATAATTTTCAATTTCCTTATTACGGTTTCTTCAATGTTGGTATTTATTGTAATTATAATTAATAATATATATATATTTACTTACTTATTAGTAAGTCTCGTGCCAGATTTTTGGCGAGACAACTCGTCCTGAGGATGCCTCGTGTAGAGGCGAAACACCAGTCGAATTGTTAAAACAAAAACAACAGAATTAAAAACAAATATTGGCGGAATTAACACTAAAGAAAACTTAAATCATTTGTATAATTATGGACTTCCGCAAAGGAACGCCTAATTCAATAAATTTTCAATAAATTTATTGTAAGTTTAATAAAATAAACATTTTTCTATTTTACTAACATGAATAAATACTTAAGCTGTAAGGCAGTATAATGCACGTCGTGGTAATATTCTTAAACAGACATTTATATTCATAAGACGACCGCCAGTACTGCCAACGACCACCATATTCTACCGTCATATTATTATAACATGGTCGTTGGGAATTGAAACAATAAAAAGAGGTTACATAACGAATTGACAAAACCCTTACGTTATTTTAAGTGATGAAAATATTTAAATTAAATAACACGACAAAAGGGGATTCCTCTAGGAGGGTAAATTCAATAGAATGTACTATTAGATGTACAAAAATGTCTATATTTAATAATAGTAGAAATATTACATAAAGCAGTATAATTATTGTAAAATCGCAAATGCTCGAAATCTTGCAAGAATTATTGGGTAAAGAACTTGAACTGGAGTCAATATGAGTCATATATATTCTTGTTTTATGTTTAACAGAGCACTGGCTTAGAAAATATGAACTCTTCCTTAACTTCAGTGGTGATCAGAGTGCAAACGCATTTAGTAAATGCTATATACTACCTGGCAGCTCTCTTATTAGTATCGTATTGTCAGTAAATTATTGAAATTCAAAGAACGTGAAGATATTGTGGGCCTCTCTCTTGAACGTTCCTTTGAAATGCCAGTACGGAGCATAATCGCGCCATTGTTGTAAGTATATACAAACCCCCAGATGCAGTATATGAATTTTTTGACAGCGTATTAGAAGAAAGTGTAGAAGTATCTAAGAGGTATATGATACTAGTGACCACCCGCTCGTCGCTTGTCTCCTGTCTGTGTATGCATGCTGTCTGGTTAAGCATATTATGCAATCGTAGTTCAAACTAGCTCTATAAAAATGTTTGAACCTGAATAGCTTTGGATCCCGACTACTTATATACATACCTCAAACTCCTTTTTAAGCTTTTATCATCAAGACCTTCCAACGATATAATAGGGGTCGACGTATGAAACTGCCGTTTTATTGTAATAGGTACTTCGAACTGACATAGAACCTTCATGGTTGGAGATTTTTGAGTGAAACATTTTACACGTGGTACCTTATGTAGGTTGTTCTTCTTTTAAAAAATGTGCAATATTCAAATATCGACTTTCAGTTGTTTTTTTCTTTAGCAAGAAAACATGGATGGAAAACGGAGACAACAAGAAAGATGGATTCTTCGAAAACTAGTTTGCCGATAAGTGGGTCTTAGGCTACGACTTAAACTGTGGATGTCCTCTGCCCCAGCTAGCTGCAGAG